>NC_141808.1:10205000-10339466 GCF_057944985.1 Cucurbita pepo subsp. pepo
AAACAGAGTTTTGCTCATTCTCCCCGGAACTAGAAGATCATTTCGAGATCTTCGAACATATGATAGGGTTCAATGTGACTATTGTCACTTCGGCCAACACACAAGATGAGACTTTACCACCGTGGAGCGGCTTTTTGCAAAAAGATGAGGGGGAAACTCAGTAAGAGGAGAAGCTAAATATACACGAGATCACAAACGTAGATTGCTCGCGGCTAAATATGAATTGAGACGAAAGCTTGATTTAGATAGAAAGCCTTTTGTAAAGATCCCAATCTTCCTAGTGATATGCGGGACAAAGATCGTGAGAAGTTGTCCAAGTTGACAAGAAAAGAGTTCCTTTGCACGAGTAAGAAACCTATGTATTTTCACGGGTCGTCCTCGTGGAGTAAATGAGTTCTTTCCATTTCTCGTATCGTTTTTCGTGGATTAGCATCGTTAGGTTCTTTGATAGGCATAAAGAAATCGTCTTGGTAGCAACCAACAAACCAAGAGAACCAGGGTTAGCTCAGCTGATGGTCCACAAGCAAGGTAAGTAGGTCCATTACCGGCCGGCTCCGGAACGAAAAGACCTAACGGAGTCATCCCTTATCTCGGATCGAAGATGCTAACGGGGCGGGAATCGAAGTGGGGGACCTCTCTACCACCTGTGTCTATCTCCTGTAAAGAAGTATGCTCCCACAGACATAGACTACGTAGAGGGTAGTACTGACTCTTAGAAAGATAGAATATCACCGCGTGAACATAAGATGTTGTTACCAATATAACTCCCGAGGGATCGACCACTATTCTAAATAGAGTAAAGTCAGGCGGAGAATGTTCATTGGAGTGCGAAGGTTGTTCCCATCATTGAAGTCAGAGTGTGGGACTGAGCCTTACGAATGAGAAAGACAAAAAAGTTTTTCGTTTCATTGGAAAACCCAAGGCAAATATCATATAGACTTTCTCTCGCCCTACTTCTCAGTCTCGATAGAAAAGGTTGGAGAGAGTGACTTTATGAAATTCTCTCCTTTCTAAAGCAGCGAAAGGCGGCCCCCCCAGAACGCTAAAAAGGTGGGGGAACAAGAGTTGTCACGATAGGAAAGAGAAATGACTAAAAGAAACCAACGATTCTCTCTTCTTAAACAACCTATATCCTCCACACTGAATCAGCATTTGATAGATTATCCAACCCCGAGTAATCTTAGTTATTGGTGGGGGTTCGGTCCGTTAGCAGGTCTTTGTTTAGTCATTCAGATAGTTACTGGCGTTTTTTTAGCTATGCATTACACCCCTCATGTGGATCTAGCTTTCAACAGCGTAGAACACGTTATGAGAGATGTTGAAGGGGGCTGGTTGCTCCGTTATATGCATGCGAATGGGGCTAGTATGTTTCTCATTGTGGTTCACCTTCATATTTTTCGTGGTCTATATCATGCGAGTTATAGCAGTCCTAGGGAATTTGTTCGGTGTCTCGGAGTTGTAATCTTCCTATTAATGATTGTGACAGCTTTTACAGGATACGTACTACCTTGGGGTCAGATGAGCTTTTGGGGAGCAACTGTAATTACAAGCTTAGCTAGCGCCATACCCGTAGTAGGAGATACCATAGTGACTTGGCTTTGGGGTGGTTTCTCCGTGGACAATGCCACCTTAAATCGTTTTTTTAGTCTTCATCATTTACTACCTTTTCTTTTAGCAGGCGCCAGTCTTCTTCATCTAGCCGCATTGCATCAATATGGATCCAATAATCCATTGGGTGTACATTCTGAGATGGATAAAATCTCTTTTTACCCTTATTTTTATGTAAAGGATCTAGTAGGTTGGGTAGCTTTTGCTATCTTTTTTTCCATTTGGATTTTTTATGCCCCTAATGTTTTGGGGCATCCCGACAATTATATACCTGCTAATCCGATGCCCACCCCGCCTCATATTGTGCCGGAATGGTATTTCCTACCGATCCATGCCATTCTTCGTAGTATACCTGACAAAGCGGGAGGTGTAGCCGCAATAGCACCAGTTTTTATATGTCTGTTGGCTTTACCTTTTTTTAAAAGTATGTATGTGCGTAGTTCAAGTTTTCGCCCTATTCACCAAGGACTATTTTGGTTGCTTTTGGCAGATTGCTTACTACTAGGTTGGATCGGATGTCAACCTGTGGAGGCACCATTTGTTACTATTGGACAAATTTCTCCTTTTGTTTTCTTCTTGTTCTTTGCCATAATGCCTATTCCGGGACGAGTTGGAAGAGGAATCCCTAATTCTTACACAGATGAGCCTAGCCCTGTAAGCTCACACCTAATCAGTGCAAAATTCTGACACAAATCATTGTAGAGTTAGTATTAAACCAAGAATGAATTGACAAGCAGATTTTCTAGTTGGCTTTGTTGATATAGCTTAGATAGGGAAAAGATACGAGAGGGTAGGGCTGCACTTTGAAATCCGGGGGCTTTGTTACCGAAACTCCCTTACACCACCCACGGCACTTACTCGTCTTTTGAAAGCCAGAACATGAGCATACAGACAGGAGTATCCCTATCACGCATGCTTCTCCACTGATGACAAAATGACCTTCGAGACTCTGATAGGAATTCCTACCCCTATCAATTTGAGGGGGGAAAGAAGTCAGTCTTCCGCAGTCATATGCATTTGCACTGGGACTGATAGCGAGAAGGCCCAGAGATCATAAATCAAGGATGGGATAGGAATAGAGGCATTCCAGCCCAACATACTCCGGTGAATGGGTCGAGAGAGATAGGGAGGGGAGTGGGCTAGAGGAAGTCTAGTAATATGTGACTACAGGGGTTACTCTTCCTTCCTCATCCTTCATTATTCATAACAGTTAAGTGGCTATCCAACCAACCATTCAATCGGCTATGGAGGGAGGTTTCAGCAAGCGGGTAAACTGATGAAAAACTGAGGTAGGTCGATCATCGCTCAGCCCTCGTGTTCTCTACCGTGAAGTGATTAATCCGAGTATGCAATCCCTATGGAAAAGAAAGTCTTCCGATTGGAGTCAATTTCCACCCTCTGATTGATGAGCCATTCCCCCTTTCCGTATAGCCAGAAAGGTATTCCATCTTATGGATGATTTTCAGTAGTTCTTCCATCCCCTCTTGTTCCACCTATCCCTTCACTCCCCAGGGATTTCCTACAGCTAGACAACCACGGTTCATCGCTCGGAGAGAAAGAATAGAAGCAAGCATTTCCCGTTCAGTCGGTAATGAATCAATACGCAGGGAAACTCTCTCTCTCCCATGATGGGAATGGCAAGTTTCGTACAGGCTCATATTGGGTGTGGGTATGCTCCTTCCATAGGCCACTTTCCAGAAGGTCATCAAGGTAGATATGCTCTTCTTCTCAGAAAGACCATACATACCTTTTGGTCAGGGGGCACAGAAGGGAGAGTGTGCCGGGTTTCAAGCCTGGTTGCATGTGACTGAGTTGGGAGAGGGGGGCGAATAGATCCGCTTCACTGCAAAATTGCATTTGTTTTTCCTTCTTTTTCTAGTAAGATTGAAATATCATCCTTCGAGAATCTTTAATCCTCATCTTCGTCATTCTATGAATATAGGTAGGCAAATCACGCCATTTCTTTTTCAGAGTAGCGGAAATCTGATATAATTCACTTTCACTTCTCCAAGCATCTTTTTCAATTCTTTTCCCACTTTCTTGTTGTTAGCCAAAAATAGAATAGAAGAAGATTCATAATTCACATTAATTTATTACGTCCGCTGTCCTCAAAAAGAGATTGTTAGCAAGCAGCACTACTACTAATTCCCGTTCGATAGGTTCCCTTCCCATTCGGGGGCTGAAACCAGCATTTCGCCACATGCATCGTGAATTGGATCAAGATCAACAGCTTCTTAATTGGATTTGGCTCTCGAATTGACTATTGAAAAGGAGGTGAGGTGATGGCTCTCTTTCGACGATATGCATCTCGAACCTGGTCTCCAACTGGCATAGAAATTGGCCCAGCACTCGGGGGGCCCCTACCCGGTCTCAAGAACTCGAGCGGTCTTTATAGTGGTAGCCGATTCAGATTGTATAGCTGCTGGGAAGCATAAAGATCGATCCATGTCCAGATTGCAACGCATTAAGATGTCAATGCCCAGTAGTGAATGTGTTCCCGGTGGGGCGGCTATCATCAGTGTTCTAGTACAAATCATATCTCTATCTTTTTCAAAGCACGTCAAGACCAAAACAAAATGTAATAATCACAGTGCTTGAATTTTCTTTAATAGTTTGGCTGGGGTGATAAATAAGTGAGTGAATCTCGATCTCTTCTAGCTCTTCTAACTCATACTCTCACGGTTGTCCATGTCTCTAAAAAGAATATAGAAAGATCTCCCCCAAAGTAGTTTGCATATCTCGAACTACCTGTGGATCCTCGTATAGATTCCGAATGCTCTCATAGGGCTGCACGGAAAGCTTCCTTAAGACCGGATCATTATAGATTTGGTACCAATCGTGACATTTGAGAAGCTTGTCTATGACTTGCTCTTGCTGACTCTGATGAGACTGATTGCGCTTTTTACTAGTGTCTACAATTTGTTAATTATTTCTTCGTCTGTGTATTCCCCCCAGACAGCTCCTTATCTTCTTTGAAGAGATACAACCATATGGGAGCCCAGGGTGAAATTGCACATCGAGTGCTCTGCCCTCCCACTCGGTAAAGCACTCTCTTATCTTCTTAGTGGTAGTATGCTTGGAGGCATTCCTGTTGAATACCCCCGCATTCAGGTGATACCCACCTTCACTATGTGGTTCCTTTGCCACTAGAATGGCCCGGCTGTCGAATAGTTGCCTAAGTCTCTCACCAACTCCTTCTTTGTGGTAGGTCTTCTATTCGCATGAGTGTTAGCATAACAAGAATGAATTTCTTGATTGGGGTGCCCCTTCCATGCTTCCTTCCTTCATTTGTCTGTGCTCCATCTCTACCAATAATGAAAGAAAGAGGTTTGTCCTTCCTGCGTCTGCTTGCTACTCCCGCTTTCTTCTTTGGGATTGCCTTTACAAAGTACACGTCATTCATTCCTTTTGCTCTCGAGATCCTAATGCCAACTGCAAGATAACATCAGAAGCGTCAATGCAGAGTATAATAGGTGGAAGCTCTTCTCTATGTACTTGTAGTTGAGTAAGGACTGTAAGCTTCAAGTCCCTTCTGACTTATCCTCTTTTTTAGAACCAAGAAGATTTGCCAATCATGAGGAGTTGAGTCTGATTCTTCGCCTACTGATATGAACCAAGAGACATCAATCATACAATATACTTCAATGAAGATGTGAAGAAAAGGTTGTCAAAATTATCAAAAAGATGTTTCAATTCATGCTACATTGAAGAAGAATGAATTTTGATTGTTGTAAATTTTGGGTGGGTTACAATTTAGAGTAATTTAGAGTTATTGTATTTTAAGACTTGTTATTTAATTTCGGTTACATTTACATAATGGCTAATTATGGCCATAAAGTAGGAATGTTACAACTCTTGGAATATCTTTAGTAGTTTCATTTTGAGGCTATATAAAGCCATGTATGTTGTATTTGTAAGGTAGACTTGGAAAATATATTAAAAGAAGCATTTGTGCTTTTCTTTAGCCAATGGCTAAGTTTCTTTGCAATTCTATGTAGTTTAGATTGCATGTAGAATCATTCAAGCTCGACATGATCAATCTTGCTTGTGGAGTGATTCGAATCTCAAACAAGTGTTTGAGATATTTGATCAACAAGAGTCATTCAAGCTAGACATGATCGATCTTGCTTGTGGAGTGATTCGAATCTCAATCAAGTGTTCTTGCCTTGAGATATTCGATCAACAAGGTAATCTGAATCTTATTCCCCTTGTAGTTGATTCCTTATCAAACATATATCCGATCTTGAGCCTGAAGCTCTGATACCAAAATGATAAGATAAGGAATCAATTACAAGGGGAATAAGATTCGGATTACCTTGTTGATCGAATATCTCAAGGCAAGAACATTGTTTGAGATTCGAATCACTCCACAAGCAAGATCGATCATGTCCAGCTTGAATGACTCTTGTTGATCAAATATCTCAAACACTTGTTTGAGATTCGAATCACTCCACAAGCAAGATTGATCATGTCGAGCTTGAATGATTCTACATGCAATCTAAACTACATAGAATTGCAAGGAAACTTAGCCATTGGCTAAAGAAAAGCACAAATGCTTCTTTTAATATATTTTCCAAGTCTACCTTACAAATACAACATACATGGGTTTATATAGCCTCAAAATGAAACTACTAAAGGTATTCCAAGAGTTGTAACATTCCTACTTTATGGCCATAATTAGCCATTATGTAAATGTAACCGAAATTAAATAACAAGTCTTAAAATACAATAACTCTAAATTACTCTAAATTGTAACCCACCCAAAATTTACAACAATCAAACTTCATTCTTCTTCAATGTAGCATGAATTGAAACATCTTTTTGATAATTTTGACAACCTTTTCTTCACATCTTCATTGAAGTATATTGTATGATTGATGTCTCTTGGTTCATATCACCTACCACTAATAGAATAGCTTCGTCCGGGAAATGCGTCCCCTTACTAATCAAAATCAAGCTCATAGTCACTGGCGTGGTCTGCTCCTGCCCCTTTGCTTTACTCATTTAGGGCTTCTGAGTGACGTACACAATATCGAACTCTGAGAGTCACATCTGCCACCTTGCCCATGAAGGCTGGCTTTTCAAAGAGATACTGAAGCGGGTCCATCCTTGCAATCAGCATGGTCGTATAGTTCAAGATGTAGTGGCGTAGGCGTTGCGAGGCTCATGGTTGAGCACAACCGCTTTTTTCTAGAACCGTATACCTTGTCTCTCATAATCAGTGAACTTCTTACAGATCGAGTATATTGCTCTTTCTTTCCTACCTGTTTCATCGTGGTGACCAAGGACAGACACAACTCATGGATCCTTTCATTACTTACAGATGCATCAGGAGAGGTCGACCAGGCGTTGGCGGTACCAGGATGGGAGGATTGAATAGAGATTTCTGCACTTTGTTCACCTTTGGCAATGCTCCTTCCCTGTGTCTATCTTTTCTTCAAGAAGGCGGGGTCTTGCCCAAGACTTGTCGATCATGTCATCGACATAGACCCACATTTCCCCTTGTTCATCATATCATGAAAGAGCACAGTCATGGCTCGCAGGTAGGTCGCCCCGGCATTCTTTAGACCAAAGGAGGCATCACCTTGTAACAGAACGTACCCTTCTATCTGATATGGTGATAAATGCTGTTTTCTCTCTGTCTTCCTCGGCCATCTTGCTTGATCCGGTTATATCAAGAGAAAGCATCCATAAAGGACAGCATCCCATGTCCAGCGGTCTTGTCCACCAGAACATGTGAGGGGAAGAGGAAAATCTTCTTTTGGGCTTGCCTTAGGCGTCTTTGGACTCAGGGAACCAGCTTTCAAATTGAGGGAAAAACCAACCATTCGAAGCTTGACCATCCAATTGAATCTCGTTACCCCATGGATTCATTCTTAGTTAGTTAGGAACCTGACTCGATAGCGCAGGCACAAGACCTTTGAATGCAAACAAAGAATAGCGAGACCGCATATAAAAAGGTTTGGAACCCAAGCTGACCTTATTATTATTCAACAAAGGGGAAGGTTTGATAAAGGGTAGTAGGTGTAGGTCTTTCCAGCCTCATTAATGCAATGGAACTCAATCACTTTCAGAACTGGCCTTGGAAGGAAATCTTTATTCAAATCATATAATCTTTCAGAAGCTGGCATCGCTAGTGGACTCCTCCTCGTCGACAGCCAGCAGTTGCCGGACGGTACTTCCTTGCCTTCAGCCTAGCCGCCTTGCCCGCCCTTTCGGACTACCTTATTGACGGGCTTGCTTTCCTGCCTTCGGCCTTCAGACGGTATGCTCTAGTTGCTGCTGGCAGCTCTTAGCTGAATGCCTTGCTTTGCCCTACAGCTAGTGGAGACAACGACTAATAAGATTGACGAGAGAAGAACACATGTCGTGGTCGAGACAAATGATGATTGTCTTACTCATCCTTCTCTTCTTTCTAGGCCTGGACTAATGCTTCCTTATGTCCGCCATTAGCTTAAGGCTAGTGTAACGGAGGGCTTCCTCGCAAGAAGCTTTATAGTCAGGGACAACTTGTTTGCCTTTCTTCTTTCTTTTCCGTACGCTTGTTTGCCTTTCTTCTTTCTTTTCCGTATGTTAGGGTCGTTCGGGCGTAAAACCGAGTTGCATATTGGGCTGGGTGAAGCTTAGTCCTTCGGACCTTTCAATCTCGCAACTTTAGTAGCTAGGCGCTCGCACGCTTTAAGGGAAGTTTCAGGTATTGCACTAAGAAAGACTCCGGCCGTTGCTAAAGGTCAGATTTTCACTCAATTTCTTTCAAATTGAAAAAGAAAAGGAGCAAGCAAGATCAGGCTTTTCAGGCGTATCGCGCAGGAGCTCGAAAGCTGCGAAAAAAGTAGAGCTGTGAAATTGCTGTGGTGAGGTATTGGATTGGAAGTGTTCAACGAATCGAGGGAAAGACAAAAGAAAACAAAAGAGCACCGTGCTATACTGGCAGAGCTTCTGCAAAACGAGGTAGGTATAGGTAGCTTTCGCTAATGAGAGATGGGTTTGGGGAGTAGGTCTCCTAATTCATGGAATTAGTTTGATCTTTATTAGTTTCTTTTTAAAGCTGCATTCTCCTTCCACTTTGATTGAGCTCAACCCCATTTTAGAATCATGGAAGACTCTCCCACCCAGAGCAGCGAAACTAACGACTCTTTTATAAAGTCAAGTAGAATTAATTACCTACTTTTACACTCATTTGAAAGCTGAATGAGATAATAGACTTACATCACCTTTTTCTTCTCTGATTTCACTCTAAAGCAATTATGAGACTGACTGAACCGACACCCTTTTCTTTTACCGATGGAACTCTTGAACAAGGGGCTGAGGATTGAATGGAATCTCTTGTAAACTCAATCACTACTGAATGAACTTGATTGAACGCGAGGTAAACAGGAGGATGATTCTTGACTACTCTCCGGTAAACAAAGAAAGATGAATGAGACTGAACCACTTACTTCCCCTTTTCCGATATTCCCTGAACTTATTGAACTCGGGTAATTGCTAAGTCAATCCTCTTGATGAATGAAACAGTAAACACTCAAGAAGCATGATCCTTCACTCCTCTCCCTTTGGTCGAGCTCTTTCACTCGTTCGCCTCGTAACCTCGGGCTCACCGCTTCGCTCCTCTCCCTTTACTTACTGTCGAGCTCTTTCACTCCTTTGTTGCTTGCTTGCTTTCACTCCTGCCCTGATATTACCTGACCTGAACTACTGAACGCACCTTCTTGATCTTCTCCTCCTTCTCAAATGAAAGATTTGTTAGACTGTAAGGACCATTTCTGATTTAGTCGATGCTTTCCCTTATTTTTAGGGCTATTTGAGAGTATAGGTAATTCCATATATTAAGTCAATCCTCTCCCGCGACACCCTTTTATTGATTTAACTCGGCTTCGCTCATTCACAGTCAGTTCGTGTTCGTTCACCTTTCACTCTTTGTAAACTAAGACTCAACTCAAGCTTTATTCATTCTCGTGAACTACCTAACTTGTCCCTGATTGAGCTCTTGAACAAGGTCAAGCCGAAAGAAGAATAAATGAAGACGCTATTGTTGAACCCGAACCTCTATTGCCGGAACCTTATACTCAATCACCTTTACTGACTAGAGAATCAATGAAGACGCTTAACTCCTTTACAGAGAAAGAAGAAATGAAGCAAGACAAGCTTACTTAATGAGAGTGAACCTATCTTTACAGTGAAAGAAGAAATGAAGGGAGAAGAAGAATGAGCTACTGAACGATCAAACACTCTTTCACTCGTTAAAAGCCAAAGAGAAAGGGGAAAGAACACCCGGACTGTCTACTCTTCTCTTATGTGTGTGGCCATGGGCTTTCCCTTCTGTAAAGTCTATAAGGATTCTATATAAGGATCAAGTCTGGGCTAAGCACCTTTGGGTCCCCCTCTTAGTTCAATTTCGCTCGAAAGAAATGGTAATCTGTCTGTCTTCCCTTCATTTTTTATTCACTTATATTCTCTTCTTCTTCGATTCCTTTCCATTAAGGTAGGTATATATAGACTAAATCGGAATTCATCAGATATGAAGAAAACCAACCACTTATAGGACTGCGATAACGTCCATATGAAAGGCTACGTATGAGTTTCTCAACAATAGGTATTACTTTCATTCAATACGTATCATTTCTTTACACTCATTCAGTCTCACTGCCAGAGCTCGTTCGCCTCGTAAACTCGGTCTCAGAATTCCATTGCCTCGAAAGGAAGCCAACGCTAATTTCCATGTTTAGAGTGGAACACTAGAAAGAATGAAAACCTAGACCAGTAGTACTAGCGAGGGAGAGACCACTGATAATTCACCAATGAGGACTATGAAAAGAAAAGCAGTTTAGCGCCTTTTTTCAAACTCCCTATCGAAAGTGTCCATTAAGACAATATTGAATAAGACCCTGAAACCCTTAAGACAAAGTCAATCTCAGCACAAGAGCCTCAACCAGTCATACAACTTTTGTTAGGCGAAATTATGGAAGATAGGTACGAAGCAAGGGATGTAAGCTAGCCTTGCTCTTAGCTCTTACGATAGGTATTACCTTACTCGCTTACTATAAGTTTCATGTTCCTGGATTGATCGAATGTAGTGCACATCTTCTTAGGTGAAATTGGCTTGGTGTTCAGTGTGGGCTGTGTCCCCTATCAAAAAATAGTCAGAGTAAAGAGAAGGAAAGGGGGTGGAGGAATTGGTCGACTCATCAGGCTCACCGGTGAGGAGAAGACGAAACTCTCCATTTTACCCGGCATGATAAGCCCCGTCACCTCTCTGTCTCCAGCCATCATTCTATTCTTAGATAATCCAAGCAACAGTTCCACTAACAACTAGCATCTATTAGTTAAGGTTAAGTGGTTGGGGTACGGTACGCAGAAGCATAGGGAGTGATAGCAGCAATTGATCCTGATCTGGTTTTCTCAAGACTAAGAGCATTCCTACCTACGGGATTTAGATTAAGAACAACCAATGGTGGAGGCAGTTGATCTTAATCAGCTAATTAAGAATTACAAGACAGGCTATACGCCGGAGTGAAAGGAAGGCAAAGATGTGGAGGCTAATATGATGGCACAATCCTGGAAAGCAAAGACAAGCCAATATGGACAGCGGTAACGGGAGTTCGAGTAAAAGGCTGGCTTGTAGTACGAAGGTAGGAGTAGGAGAGGCGGGTAAGGAAGGAAGGAGTTCTTTCTTTTTTTCTTTTTAGAGTAGGAAGGCAAAGTAGCTGAATCATCTGCAAGCTGGACACTGACTAAGCGCAATGCTCAGAAATCATAAACTGGGAAAGCGTGAACTAAATTCAAGCTTGCTTGGCATTAAGTACGCATTCAGTTAATGGCATTTAGGTTTGTCATGCTTTGGAATCTAGTTCATAAGTGAGCATGAAGCTTTGGCTCTGTCAGTCATATCTTTCTTATCTCCCTCTCGAGACAAAGAATAAAAGAATATAAAGGGGGTGGAAGTTGACTATTCCCAATAGGCGAATTTGTGTGGATCTATTATAGCAAAGAGGTTCAGTATGCAAAAAACTTGGGTTACAAGGTTGGAGATTCTGATTTGAAAAGTGTTCTAGTCCTTTTTTCAAAATGTATCTCATCACTGCAAGTAGACAAAAATCTAATCAATCTAAGAAGAAAGGTGCCGAAGCTATGTCTTATATATAATTCTTCTTCTTATGAACGCACTATACTATATGGGAGATTGATGGATTAGGTATTAATCCAGAAAGTAGAGCAACTGAGATAAGATATACGCACTATAGAGAGATTTGCGGAATTGCTAAAGAGTCAATCTTTCTTCGATATTAAGAATTTGGGCGATCATTACTTTTGACTTATAAGATAAAGACTGATGATGTTAACGACATTGACTGGAATCCCCCTACCTAGAATTAGTTGTTCAAATGTCGGCTGCTATTACAACTTATTCATATGTAGAAGTCCATTTTCAGAGAAAACTCTTACTGAATACTATTACTATACTGATTCAGATGTTCCAGTAAGTCCAATACTTGAAGAAGAGCTTTCATTGACTGAATTGGGAAAATGAAAGAGAGAGTATAAAGTAGATACTGGTTACTTCTTAGCACCTAAATCCTATCTATTAGTGACTCAAAATGATGATATACTTCTACTTAAACACAAAGGTCCAGCTAAAGACTTAGTAAGCGGTGAGTGGTATCAATCAAAATACAATGAACCCAACCAGAGTGAAGTAATTCGACATAGGCGTAATTTCTTTGTTGATAGAAAAAAAGCAAATTAGTTTGAAAAAAGATATGAATATCAATCTTGGAATCAAAATGGATAGAAAAAGAGATCCAGTCTATGATCAGAATCAGATTGTTGTTAATACTCAAGCTCAATCAAGAAATAACAGACTTATGTGGGTGGGTCTAATTAACAAACTGAAATAGGTAGGATGAACTGAAAGAAAAAGAAGATAGAGACGAAAAGACAATTCCGACTCCCCACAGTATAAATTCTATAAACTAAAACGTAATAGGAATAATCAGAATAATAGAAGAAGAACCAATAAAAGGTGACTACTAATATTAGATTAGATACCTAATACAGAATACAGAGAAAAAATGTATCAAATTGCTTGATTTTGCTTTCTATTTTATATAATACTAATATGAGACAAGCGCTTTATTCTAGTCGTGGGAAGGATTCCTCTATTAGATCTCACCTGAAGAAGGAGGAGATTTCTTTGCCCTTGACAAATAATCTTTACTACCTTTGATAGCGGGCCCCTGAACAAATGTGCAGCAGATGATTTCGCTGCAGTTATTCCTCCACTTACTTCTTCTTGGCATCAAAGAAAGCTGCCCTTTATTCCTTGCATCAACAAGGCAATCCCGCATAAAGAAAGGATACTGACTTGGCTGATTCAACAAGGAGGGAGGCATCCATTCATTCAAACAGCTCCCATTCCTATGTTGACACAAAGAAAAAGGAGGGAGGGGGCTTTCTTTCTATCCATTACTTTGAATAATCATAAAGGCTTACTAAACCAGCAAGATATGAGTCATAAAGATCACATCTCCTTGAAGTACAGCAGAGGAAACCTTCTCGTTGCTGATCCTGCAAGAACCGCTACCGCCACCGACTCTATCTTAACGTCTATCTTAACGACCGGTAAAAGCCCTCTTTCTAGGATGTCACTGCTCGGGGAGGAATTCATTCTTCTCCAAATCACCTCTTCCTTTATTTCAATTTGAGAAAGAAGTCAATTTATCCAGATTCAAGTTAACCTAATAGTTAATAGTGCAGCGGATTTTGTAAGATAGAAGGAATTTGATTGACATCCAAATGAGAAATGAGAAAGAATAGGATATATATAAAGGATTTAATCCAGTCTCAAGCCAACTTTCTTTACCGGATCTTGAGAGGTCTGCCCGTCCGGTGAGAGAATCCACTTATTAAATCCTTTCCAATAAAACTTCGTTAGAATTGTACGGCAGGGATTTGGTCAAAAGCAACTTTATAGCAGCTTTCCATGCTTATGACACTTCCTATGATTGATTCCTTACTATAGAAAACAAATATAACATTTTAGTCACCAGATAAATAAGACTTTGAAATTGATCTTTAGTCATATTCATTCATGTTATAGTCATGGGTTATCCGGTAGTCTTCTTTTCAGAGTATATGCTACCCTGGTATTCCACTATATTAACTCATAGAAAGTGAAGCGTATAGTTAGATTCTTGATTTTGGTAAAAGCAGGGCAACCACATTTCTTTCTTCTTGCTCACTATACCTTGACTATCATGTTTGCAACACTATTGTTGGTATCCGTAGAGCTGGAAGAGAGAACCTGCCTCAGATCTACTCTTTTTTTGAGGAACTGAGTAAACGGCCCTTTAAACGAAATTCGGTAGAACTACATTTGGGTCTGATACCAATACTATTTCCATCATTACTATAACCAACCTTAGAAGATCTCATTTTTTATCTTGAGTAGGTTATGTAGGCACTCGGCCCTACTCGGGGATAGTAATTGGAAATGGCGGGCTCGACCTTTGACCAAAAATCAAATTAATGAATGAAACAGCTGACGGCGGCGGCTAGAAGGGATTGCTATACCAGCGCAGCCAGACCAGATTCTATAATGAATTGAATAACGAAAAGCTAACGAACTTAAGGAAGAACACCCAGTTAATGCAGAAATTTCCTTAAGGATCGCAGTGTAATAGCGACTAGCGGACCCACCCCCCCGCAGTCAAAATCATTATCCCTTGGAATTTCCATCTTCGAGTTCTTCTGGAAGACCTCAAGTCACGGCTTCCCACCCAGTCTTAGTGGAATCGCTTAAGTATTAAAAGAGCTAGTCAAAGAGCTAGTCAATTAGTTCAGTCTTATTATTCCGGCAGTCACTTAGTGCGTCTTCCTTTTAATCAATGGAAAATACAAGACAATAAAAAACATAGTTCTATTATGTTTATCTTACAGACTTGAAAGTCAAATCAAATAGAAAAGAAGATTATTCTCAAAATGAGCTTAATCAGCAGACTTCCCAGCGCCAACAGGAGCCTGCAAATTCAAGATCTATTATTCCTAATAATCTGACTCTTAGTTCGTTAGGGGTCAAAATGAGAGGCCATCATAACAAGCCTATGATGAGGAGTTAAGTCTTCTCTACTCATACCCTTCCTTGAATTGATAGCATCTCCCTCCCCTCTAAATGAATTGCTGCTGGATTTGAGACCGGCACGAGTTGGTCATACAAGTTGCTCAGCTAAGCCCTTCACAGGTGATGCATCAACATCTTGTAGTCAATCTCATTCCACAATTCCTTCCTCCATTATTCTTAGGATATATTTTTTGGGACCAAATCCCTCTCTCAGAGATAGGTAGAAGTTTTCATAATATCTATGAAATGATAGATTTGTTAAATATTAGATCTACGCCTATGTAGAAGATAATCGTGTGTCAGAAGAATTCTTTGATGCGGCTGAGTAATTCTCTTCATGTGAAAAGGCATCATTGGTAGGCGGACAAGCGAGCATTCCTGTGGCATTGGGAATAGGTAATCGCAGTGAATCGAGCAATTCGTTAAAGGATATTCGTATAATGACTACCTTTTCTGAAACCATACCGCTCCTCTCCCTCTTGGTCTCGTGGCTTCATTCACTCCTGCACCTATATGGTTTCGTTGCTTCGCTCCTCTCCCTCTTGGTCGAGTGGCTTTCGCTCCTCATTTTGATTCTGGTAAAGGGTGGGAATCAGTCCACGAATGAGTTCCTTCTTTAAAATCTCTCCGGTTTACACCAAGGCATAGTAGCTTGTTTATGTCTGATTAACCTCAAGGCGCCTTTTAGAGAAAACACGGTGATCACGCACTCATCCATATAACTCTGTCTTCTTGCTCACTGCTCAAGGGCCTTATGGCTCTGATACACTCCCCCATTTCTTGCCGATCTTGATTTGCAGCTGCAGGGGGGGACCATCTGGAATTATGAATTAGAAAGTCGCTATTTTTCACTTTGACATTTTTGGGAACACACCAGACTCCCCTATGATTCACCATACATACCTTTACACTATAGAATCGATAGGCAGCCAAGAGTCATACCAGAGAGATGTATTGGTTCCATTGCCAACATCATGTATAATAAATATCTCTTATAGCCAACTCTCTCAACACCTGTCAAACTTTCCTACAAACCCAGCTACCATTATTTGGTGGGTTTAATACACCAACAAAATGCTCCTTTTTTTTAGAAGCATTCTATGTATATCCTAAATAGCTGCACCAATCAAGCACCTTCTTTTCATTTCAAATAAATAGGTAAAGGGCCAAACTACATTCCCTTTGAACCATATCAGGACCTGACCATAAGAACCTTCTGCAGATCTTCTTATCAATTGTCTTCAAATCAAAACTCAAACCGGCACTGGCAGTATGAACACAGTACTCAAGTAAACACTTTCATGCTAAGGAGGGAACCCTGAACGAGCCTGTTGTACAACATATTAGACGGCTTTTCCAGTCCATCTCTATACTCTAGCTTTGATTCTCTCAATTAGAGTAGAGGCAAACAATCACTAACTAAGAGACTGGCAATCCCAGGTACTTCATTGGCATTTTACCTTCATTGAAGCCAAGTAGATTTTCAATATTTCACTTTGCAGCATCAGACAGAAAGATCTCCATAGTAGATTGGACTCTTGGATATGCAGTAAGAACAGAAAGATTTTGGAATTCTTTTAAGCATTGATTGACCACAGCAAATCCTTCTCACGAACTAGAGATTTAGCAATCAACGGAGTGGCTTTCGCTCCTCTCCCTCTTGGTCGAGTTGCTTTCGCTCCTCTCACTATGGTTCAAGCAGCTTTCGCTCGTTCGCCTCGTAAACTCGGTCTCACAGCTTTCGCCCCTTGGTTTATTGTCTATCGACACCTTTTTCTTTTGAATTCATTGATAGAGCTTTTGGAGCAGATGTAAAGCACTAGATTCTTCAACGAGTACCAAGAAGAAATTCATTCACCAGACTAAGAGAAGAAAACAGAACAAAAAGAGTCTTGGCTTAAGCCCAGCCGCCTCCGGGAATTCATGGGAGGAAGAGCCCCAAGGGTGCCATATTCTAGGAGCCCAAACTATGTTATTGAATAAATCCTCCTACATCTGTTGCGGGTCGAGGACTACGGAACCTTTGACTCTATTACCTGATCGGAACCAAAGCTTAATGAGAGAGTGAGAGTTTACAGTTAAAGAAGAAAAGGAAAGACATGAAAGAAAGAAAGACAAGATGAAACAAAAGAAGAATGAGACTGAACAGGAAGGGCTGAAGAAGAAGAAAATGAAACTAGAATTATCCGTCACCTATTTCTTCTTTCAATGAATGAAATCAGGGAGACGAAAGAAAGACAAGATGAAACGAAAGATGAATGAGAGAGAGAGAGTTTCCAGAAAGAGAAGCGAATGAACCTGAACCTGCAAAGATCATTAAGAAATTGATTCTATCCAGCATAGGGGTAAAACCTTGTCATAGCTTTTTCCCTTAATAGCTGAAGCTTCAAGCTAATTTTTTCTATCTTTCCCGTATTTTTGGGGTATTTTTCTTTTTCCCTTAATAGCTGGAGCTTCAAGAAAAGAAATTCTATCTTTCCCGTATTTTAGGGGTATTGAACTTTTTCCCTTAAGGAAAGCAGCTTCAAGAAATTCTTTTCTATCTTTCTCGTATTTTGAGGTATAAAAGAGTCCATTTTCCCTGATTTCCCTCGATAACTCAACTGTAAACACTCAAAAAACAAGAAAAAAGTCTATCTTCTGTCTATTTTTTTTGGATAAAAGTCTATCTTTCCCGTATTTTTGGGGATCAAATGGATGCTTTACCCTATTTTTGGGGCTATTTTCCTTGATTTCACTCTTTCACTCTCCTGTAAACACTCAAAAAACAAGAATGATCCTATCTATCCCGTAATTTTAGGGAGAAAATCGAGGTCTTTTGGGTGAGAGGTAATGAAACTGTTGATCCTCAACTCTCTCTTCTATCTTTCTTTCCCTTCCCTTATTTCAGGATGTAGGTAAACTCGTTCTCACTGCTTGCTTCGCACCTTTCCTCTTCATTATCCCCAAAAAGTCTTGTTTGTGGCCTTCCTTCTCTTCTGGTTAATCCTGAGAGTCAGGGGTCTTTTCTTATTTGGGCAGTCACGGGCTCTTTGAGGTCCTCCTAATGAGTCGTGGATGTAACTGTTATTTGATTCCGACGGCCATGTTCTCGCCTCCCCTCCCCTGTTCGGGCTGTAGTTCCACTTTCACGGAAGAATCGATGAGCTTTTTCAAAAGATTCCAAAGCGCACAGTCGAAAGTGCTTCGAATTGAAATTAGTCATTCGTTGTTCGAGACCGGTTGAGAATTTGGAAAACAAAAAAGAAAGACCTCTTTCGACGCGCACGCACGAGAAAAACTCTAATTCATTGTTACCACAGGCGATTCTGAAAAACAAAGTTCCATTCGAGATTGCGCAGAAGGTTGGGAAACCAAGAGAACGCTTCGCCTTTTCTTCCTCGGTTTTTATCAGAAGCTTGTGATTTAGTTTTTGTCCCTTGTTTCGAGCAGCGGCATTCTCCCTATAAATTCTCCCGAAAAAGAAGAGAAAGGAAAAGTCAGTCAGCCAATTTCTTTGAAAGTTCTTTCAATCCAGGGAAGGTTGATTGACAAAAGAGATTAGGTAGGGATAGGATAGGTCAGATTCCATGATTAGAGAGATGAGACTCGAGCTATTTTCATGCCTGCAAGGGAGTCGAGATAGATAGGACAGGATCACGGTGGCTCTTAGATGCCATGAGTAGGACCCATATGGAAATGTTCGCCTGAGTCTGATTCAATTGAGATTAATTACTTCATTATCTTCTTACGTCACCTGGGATTCCTTTTTGGCCTCAGTATCCGCCGTTGGGTTATCAGACAGATCTCAGCGCGGGCTTGAATACTTTTTCCCCACGGGTTATGCATTGGGCTCCTCATGTATGAGAAAATCCATATCATCATTGGTGCCGTATTGATCCAGCTCTTAGGAGTCCATCCACAAAGATGCGTGCGGGGAGGGTATTGAGGTCTGTAGGGTCCGAGCAACTAGGGCTTTCATCAAAGGGTTGAAGGAAGTTGAGCAAACGTAAAGGATGATGAATCACTTGCAGGGCATTCAGGGAGTAATGCTCGGGGGTTGGTATATTTTCGTCTCATGTCTCTACCATCCGTTTCCCTCTTTTCTCCGGCTGGCGTGATAAGGAGGTTGGGATCCCAACTCGACAATGGCGGCTCGATCATGTTTATATTGGCAGGAAGAGGTACAGCATGAGTGGGTAGATAATTGGTAGTTAGATTGGGACGGTTTGCCCTGGCTCCATTTTCCCTTTCCCTGAATTAATAAGGTCTTGGATGTCATGTTTCAGCCTTAAACACCGGGTCAGTCTTATTTATGGCCATTTGTCAGATGGTATTTGCAGTACGTATTGGCTTTGTACCCTCTATCAATTTCTTTTTCCTAGGCGGATGTCCGCTTGAAAAAGTAAGGAGTCAAATGAGCTGGTGGCGGAGATGGGGGAAGAGGCGTGAGTACACCATTCTTTTTTAGCTTTTCCAAAGCGCGGCTGAGAGTTATGCCGAACGAAGTTCAAGTCCTGGGTGTCTTTGGCTTTCCGACAAGACATTGACTTCGCTGTTCTTGCTTCTTCCTCCCAGGGCGGCTATCTTCTTTCCTTTTTTGATCCACCTTTTTGACCTATGATCCATGTGAGTTACATTGTGGATATCATTTCAATACGAGTGGTTCCATCAAAGAGTCATAAATGGGCATCGCTTGGAAATAGAAAGAGTCATGGTATTGCCTACTCATGTTACCATTATCCGCACTTTTTCCTTTTCTGGGAGGAGATATCGATCACTTGGGCAGCTTTGGCCAACGGGCCAGGAAATCCGAGAATCTTTCATTTGGTCGCTGGCGAGTCATTTCCAGCCCTCTTCTGGTTACTTTCATCGGGGTGTTCTCATTTTCTATTCTTTCAGCATTGTCGATGTCATCCCAGGATTTCAGGGTAGATTTGTCAATCTGTGTGAACCATCGCCCAGCCACTAAGAATTCTAGGAAAGATTTTGGCCATCTGTCTTCTGAGTGAGCCTCATAGAACCTACATTTGAGAAAAACTGCTGCGGATGAGTCTTAGGACAGCCAGTTCCATCGTATTTGTCTATGTCAGGCATCGCTTTTCTGGAGATTTTGCCTCTGTAAAAATGGTCATGTTGAGCCCATGGTCTGACGAACCTTGACTTTCTGCAACTCTTCCTCTAACTTGGCTAGCTGCTCCCCTTGTTCTTTCAACCATTTTGACATTTCTGTTCTGGCTTTAGGGGAAGGAAGGGTTGTGGCCTGTTAAATGAAAAAGGCTGTCCTGGGTCGGGAGAGTCTGAAGCATATTGGTCACAATCATCAAAGACCTGAACCAGAGGTGCTTGAGGTGCAGTAGAAGGAGCTGACTTATTGATGGCCCGGTTTATTCATTCCTATTCCTTTTTGGCCAACAGAGCCTTGAGTCGAAAGTGGTTGGTTCAGGCAGAACCGGGATTTCGGGTTCATCTGACATAGTAGCTACAATGGGAGATTCAGAATTTAGGGGTCTAACTTCTTCTACACGAACCAGTCGGCGAGATGGGCGGACCCAGGACGGTTCAAGGGGAACTTTCTTGCGGGATGGAATGATGTGAAAAAAGAGAATCACCTATCTCATAGTCTTGCTTAGTGCTCAGGTGCATCCTACTGGGTGTTCAAATGTAGTTCTGTTCTATGGCCACGTGTAATGATAGAATTTAAGCTAACGTAGGACAAGTAAAGGTTCCCACTGCAATGGGGGCTGAAAAAGAGACCTCCCAGCCCTTCATCCCTAGGACGTAGGACTGGTCAAACGGTACTATGCACTCCCACTTTGGTATACCCTCCTAAGAGGAGTACTTGGCAGCTGGTGGTGGGTTTTTGGGATGGTATGACTCGGCTCCCTGGCCCGTAGCAACCAATACTTCCCCCCGGGTTTTCCTATTTCTGGACTATATGCAAGATGCAAATGCATGCTTAGGTGTAGTGAGGTGGTGTGTGCTTATTTCAAATAGGTGCCCCCTAAGTTTCTACATATTCTATTTTGAACAAAGGAAACAAGAAGGGTTGGTTCATTTTAAAGTCAAGTGAGAAGCCAAAAACCATAGCATAGATTTGAGGCTGATATTCCCCAGTGGAGTCGCCAGCAGTAGCGCCCGCATTTTGTTTGACACCGCTTGCCACATCATCACGAGGCCACAAAGTCCTATCAAAAGAGGAGAAAAGGGGGTTTAGAGTCGACACCTAGGCATAGGGCCTTGGGACTCAAGAATTTGACTCCGAGTCTAGGAACCATTGGTCCGGGTAAGGCCTTCCTTTATATATTCCAGTATAGTAGCGGGGCGTTAGCGCAGGCAAGAAAACGGAAGAAGCAAGTCATTCATTTGACTGAAAAAAGTCATTCATCATTGAGTATTACGTGACGATTTTTCTCTTTAAGTAAGAGATTGGCCATCGCCCAAAGGCGGCTAATTGAGCCGGTCATCGGTTGAGCCTTTACTCACTTTAAAAGCCACTTTCTTTTCTGATTAGTAAGTGGACGAATATTTGTTGTATATCTATATTGGACTTGAGATTTAGCATTGTTTTTTTTCAGTATATATACTCTAATGTTCAGTGAGATTTCCTACTGACGGAATCGCTTGAATTAGTTGAAGGAAAGGAGGTGGCTGGTCTCACTTGAGAGGAGAGTTTTGACAGCGAGGGAGGCAGGGGTGCGTTGGTATCGTATATGTATATATATAAAAGGCTGCATTTAGGAGTGATCCTTCCCTTTTCTTCCAGTGGCGATCTCACTTGAGAAAGAGAGTCTGTGCTTAGTAGCGCGTAAATAGAACACGTAGCTCCATAGCGGAACTAGTCACTGGCTACAGGTTTCTTTCCTACCTTAGGACCGGAGGTAGCCGAGAATGTGATTTCAAAAGGACCAACGACGATGAAGGAGAAAAAAGAAGGAGTAGGAGCTAGCCTTCCTTTATAAGAGTAGGGGCGAAGAAGCTCCACGAGAAGAGGCGCGAAGCTAAGAGACTGGAAAGGAGAGGAGCGAAGCGGGGAGACCGAGAGGGAGAGGAGCAAAGCGGTGAGACCGAGTTTACGAGGCGAACGAGCGAAGCGGTGAAGACCGAGAGGGAGAGGAGCAAAGCGGTGAGACCGAGGTGTAGAGGCGAACGAGCGAAGCGGTAAAGACTGGAAAGGAGAGGAGCGAAGCGGTGAGACCGAGTTTACGAGGCGAACAAGCGAAGCGGTGAAGACCGAGAGGGAGAGGAGTGAAGCGGGGAGACCCTTAATAATGGGCGAACGCGCGAAGCTAAGAAGACTGTAAAGGAGAGGGGCGGAATCGAATGATTATGATCTCGACAATGAGACAAAGCCAAGAGGGGAGAGCACTTAGACAATTCACTTTGAGTACAGGGAAGTCTGCTGGTAGGAATTCCTCAGGGCGTATTACGGTTTTTCACCGAGGGGGTGGATCGAAGCGATTGCAGCGAAGAATTGATCTGAAACGAAGCACTTCGTCTATGGGCATTGTAGAAAGAATAGAATATGACCCTAATCGTTCTTCTCGGATCGCTCCAGTACGATGGATCGAGGGGGTCCGCCAGAGGAAATGCAAGACGATAGAGGAGTTCGCTCCGCCGCGTAAGATCCTCGAACGTACCACGACCACCATCCGCGGCCTATTTTCGTTCTCTTCCACTCCCGGGAAGGTGGATCAAAGAAAGGTAGCTTGCTTCTCTCCTGGATAGATGGCGGCTTATGTAGTGGTCGGCCTTCCTACCAGGATTCCTCCTTGCTCGAAGAGCCCCTTTACTAGTAAGGGCGCAGGAAGCAAAAAAACTTGTGCTAAGGACGTTTTCTTCTCTGCCTTCTCCTCTAAAAAAACCAAGGGAGAGACTGCATCTGATAAGATAAGGAATCAATACAAGGGGAATAAGATTCGGATTACCTTGTTGATCGAATATCTCAAGCCAAGAACACTTTGTTTGAGATTCGAATCACTCCAGAAGCAAGATCGATCATGTCTAGCTTCAATGATTCTTGTTGATCAAATATCTCAAGACAAGAACACTTGATTGAGATTCGAATCACTCCACAAGCAAGATTGATCATGTCGAGCTTGAATGATTCTACATGCAACCTAAACTACATAGAGTTGCAAAGAAACTTAGTCGTGGCTAAAGAAAGCACAAATGCTTCTTTCTATATTTTCCAAGTCTACCTTACAAATACAACGTACATGGCTTTATATAGCCTCAAACTGAAACTATTAAAGGCATTCCAAAAGTTGTAACATTCATACTTAATGGCCATAATTAGCCATTATGTAATTGTAACCTAAAGTAAATAAAAACTCTTAAACTACATTAATGAAATACAGTAACTCTAAATCGTAATCCACCCAAAATTTATCACATGAAACTTCATTCTTCTTCATTGTGACATGAATTGAAATACTTTTGATGATTTCAACAATATTTTCTTCACATCTTCATTGAAGCATATTGTATGATTGATGTCTCTTGGTTCATATCAGCATCCCTTTCCTTCGGTAGCTCTTTAGGTTTCCCAAGGATAGCGGTAGCTGGGGCAAAGCCGGCTTTCTTCGCTCCGCGAATGAGAGAGAAAGTCAGAGGAAAAAACACGTTCTCTCTTTGCGAGGTCCGAAAGTGGAGAACACATAGCATTCTCTGGGCACACAGGATGAAACGTAAAGCAGCGCTTGATTGGCAGAGTTTTAGGCGGCAAGAGACTGACGGGCTTGTTGGAGGTGCTGAGCATAACGAATCGAAACCAGAGACGGATCCAGCTAGCTTGCCTGCCAAGCCGATAGGCGAAGGGCCGAAGGATGGAGCGTGCAAAGTCAATCGTGCACCTGTCGTGTGACTCGTTGGTCCTAAGCAATGTCTTGCGCGAAGCGACCCACCTAGAAAAGCTCCCCTTTATCTTAGGGCTAAAATGGAACTTCCATCGGATGCGGGTATCCAACCCCGCCGCTGAGATGTCAAGCGGATTCCTAGGCTTTGACGAATGGCCGACCACCTTTGACGTTAGAAGAAAGAGCAAAAGGCCCGGGGCATAGCTGGATGAACCAATGTGAATGAGTGTAAGCTTCGTGACCCGAACACGATTGGTGCTGACCACACTAGGGGTGGGCTACCGTGGTAGCAAGAGAGAGAGGCCAGGCGGTGACAATTGAGAGGTTGTCACTGAGCATTCCTAGTCACACGGGAAGAGAGGTCAAATGGCAAGAAGGCCATATGCCCGTTTGGCTCCTCGCGGAGTATAGCTCACATCTAAACATCTATCTGATTGGGGAACGGGGCAACGCCCATGAAGCTCCGGCGGAAAGGGAAGGCCTGCCAGGCCGTATGCCCATGGGTGCAGGATTCTTCGAAAAAACGCGGGCTGACTCGGAGACCTGGGACCTTGGCTTAGCAACGAATGAAGGGGAGCTCAAAGAGCTTTCTCCCCCAGTGGCTTATGTAGTGGTCGGACGGCAGAAAGCTCGCTAAGCCTCGCTTCCCTCCCTTCTTCAATGAAGTGGAAAGTCTGAACACTTAGTATAGTAGTTGGCATTCTATAAGCGACTTGTCGAGTCTACGAAGCTTTGCTTCTTGTAGTCGGCCCCTAATGCCTCCCCCTGAATTTGCTTGCCTCCTTACAGCTCAGACAGAATGACGCCTTGACTTTAGTATTGAGTATTAAGTAGCTAAGTTGACAAAGGGGAACAGCCAGCCCACTCTTCTTTATAGTCGTAAAGGGCCTCTCTGAAAAGTCAGGAAGGAGGCCAAGGGACGAAAGCCAGACAAAAGAAAGGACTATGATATTGGCAGTATGATATAGTCAGAAAGTACGAAAGTACGTTAAGGTTACGAAGTCACTTAGCCGTCTACAAAGAAAGGGAAAGGCAAAGGCGTCGGTACGGAGTCACGTCAACTGTTGATATAGACTAGGTAGGCTAGTTGGAACGGAATAGAGTCTGAAACTATGGACCGAGACTACACTAAGGAACAAGGAAGCTTGACTGAGCAAAGAAGTCAAGGAACGAAGCTCTTTCTCTAATAATAGCCACAACTATTTATTTCTTATAGTTGGCAAGGCTTTCTATTTAGAGTGAGGCAATGGAATTGTGAGACCCTCCGGGTGAAGAGGTTCAACCACGAGACCAAAGGGAGAGGGGGCTTTCAGTTCTTAGGAAGAGCCGTACGAGGCAGCTCACGTACGGTTCAGGAGCCGAGCCCCAGCACAGGGACTTAGGTCAACACTTATTTAATAGCCAGTCATCAATTGGAAGCGGGCAAGATGGTAAAGAATTACGATTGGTCCAAACCTTCGACCAGCGACTTATTGCGACCCGCCCAGAATGGCCATACATCCTAAGACCTTATTCACACAGCGAAGAAAGGCCGAATGTCAGGGGGCAATCAGCTGGCTGCTTCTTGGCCACGCCCCCCCCCCCCCCCCCGCATCTAGATAGGAGATACTTGATCTAAATTCTCAAATAGGAAATTGCATACCATTCGCCGATATACGTATAGGAACATGGGTACATGATATAGAATGTTATCCAGGTCAAAGCGCAAAGCTGGCTCGAGCCGCAGGAACTTTTGCTAAAAGAATGAAGGAACCTGCACCCCCTACACTCTCTCTTAGGCTTGTGCGGCTACCTTCGGGTGTTGAAAAACTCATTGATGGAGCCGAGCTACTACTACTAAAGGAGGTAGACCTTCGGTGTCACCTTGAGGGAAGCCCACCAGAGATTTCGGGCGGGGGCGGAATCGAAGCAAAGAAATTCTGAGTTCATGCCACGACGATCTATATGGAAGGGCAGTTTTGTTGATGCATTCCTGTTGAGAATGAAGAAGAAGAGAGATCCTCTTTTGAACAGGAAAATTTGGTCACGTAGATCTTCAATTTTGCCGGAATTCGTTGATAGCTCCGTACGAATTTACAATGGAAAAACTTCTATTCGTTGTAAGATCACTGAAGGAAGGGTTGGTCATAAATTTAGAGAGTTTGCTTCGACACGGAAACGAAGACTTTCGAGAACAAATATTGGACCGGGAAAAAAAAGGGGAGAAAGTCAAGGCGCATATGGCACGAAAAGGAAATCCGATTTCGGTAAGACTTGATCTGAATCGTAGATCAGATTCAAGTTGGTTCAGTGAGGGCGACCGCGAAAGTCACCGAATAGGTCAGTCTTTTCCTTTTGTCCTATATTGAAAATCAAAAAAGCGTGGGAGGACATTGCACAGATGTCCAGGACAGACACGACTTCTTCTAACGCTAGAAGACCACTGGAAGACACCCAGGACTAGAGCATGTCGTGAAAGAAGCACACTGGCCGTGCTTCGACCGTGTCTCCGAGGCACAGTTGAATGTAGATATCATGAACGCGAGGTGCAGGATACCAGGCCGAGAAACCCGGGCAACCACTACCCTATGTGCTGATCGCTAGCGCATCCAGGGCCCCGGCGCCCAGCAGAGCTGGAGAGGCCTAGCTGGATCTGAGAAGTGCTAATTCGGTTCATCTCGACTTCATTCAAGAACAAACACCCTGGAATCCATAAGAAAACAAGTGCTATAAGATCAGTGAATAAACCCAAACGCAGTGAATAAACCCAAACGCAAAGAAGAAAGAGAACTTTCTCGCTCGGTGCCTAAAGCGCACTATGCTCCCCTTCAACAAATGAGAGTTTTCGGTGGAACCGGTGAACCACGCGAGCAGGTTAGATGCATGCGTGGGACAGAGGGCTCGTAGTACCCGCTAGCGCAGCTATGCAGTTGAAGGGAAGGAGCCTAAATCAATCGAACGAACCCCCCCTTTTTTCTTTGATAAAAAACACAGTACAAAGAGATTAGCTTCGGATGAGACTAAGCAGCCACCGACCGTTACGACGCGCCCCTGACCCATCTTGATTAAGACCAAACAAACAAAACCTATCAAAAATAGAGTAGAGCCTAGTTTAAGCTCTCAAACAAATAAATGAGAGAATGGAAAATGATGAGAATATCCACTAGTAGGGATATATATAGATGGAGAGTCTCTCTCAGTAAAGAGAGTTGTAGATTCGTAGGAAAGGAGAGTAGCGAAGCAATGAGGCACACAACGAATGAGCGAAGCAACTTTACCGGAAGGGAGAGGTGAATGAGCGAATGAATCAGTTTCCCCTTTTTCAATAACAAAAAAGGAAAGAAAGAAGGGCCAACTATTAGAATATTAGTAAAAGCGCCTTAGCCTATCTCTCGATATAGGAAGGGGCCTTTTCTTGCTCGTTAGCGCTCCCTTACCCTTCTTTCTCAAAGGTTTTGCATTTAGTTGTCTACGCCTTTTGAAAACCTGACTCTGACTACTAATAATAATGAAGGGGCTTCTTTCTTCAAATATCCTATCAAGTTGGGGTTGAAAACCTTTGAGTTTAGGGGTGGTTTGGAACCCTATACAAGGGGCTTTTCCTTTCAAATGACACCTCTTTCTTCTGCGAGGGCGTTGCACGAAACCAACCCGCTCCCACGTCCGATCAAGTACCTGTTGCTTTCCTGGTAGGCCCACTTAGGTTAGGGTTGTCCCTCAGTTCTTACCAACCTCCGGTGTGTAATCGACATGTTGCTAGCTTCAATCAACTCGGTGGAATAAGAATCATTGATTCCCTTGTCTATTTCTTATTCATTCATAGCGTTTGGCCGGTGCGTGCTCCTTTCTCAACCCAGAACAATAAACGTTAGGGAAGATAAGGGAAGACCACCTGAGCGAACCGACCTAAGGGACTTGACTTATTCGAACCGAAGGATAGCGGCTTCAAACTCAGCCTATCACGAGTAGCCTCGCTGCTTGATCGGCGGGGAGGAGCATCTCAAAGTATGGGGCAAAGGATCAAGCGCTTTGACTTTGTCTCCCGGGATCCACCACAGTTTTGGTTTGAGAGCCGTGTGACGGGTGACTATCCAGCACGGTTCGGAGAGCACTTTGAGTCTGCGTTGGTGAATAGAAGCCCCCCCTATCAAGAAAGAAGTGGCTCTTCCAACGGCGGAGTCGCCATTGACTCTATTTATTATTATGGTAAATCACTGTATCAAGATGTCAATCTGAGATCTTATTTCGGTTCGATACGTCCACCTACGAGACTGACCTTTGGCTTTCGTCTTGGTAGGTGTATTATTTTACATTTTCCCAAAATCACATTCATTCATTTCTTTCTTCCCCGTCGACCACGAGGACTGAAACGACGCGCAAAATCCAAACCTGGAAAGGATCAGGGCCGGTGGTGGGCAGTTGGGAAAGTCGGGCCAATTGGGTGTCTTCATTCAAGTGACGATACAGAAGAAGAACGAAACAAAGTGTGAGGCCGGGAGGCAGAGAAAAGAGTGGAGTCGATGATCAGGCTCGACGACCGGGAAAAGCAAAACGAAATTAGGATTTGGCCGAAAAAGAAGCAAGACTATGGATACCATGACCGATCACCATCGAGAAAGAAGAATCTTTCTAAATCACTTTGCGTCAGCGGGGCCTTCAAGCATCCGAAATATGCCGGAGTTGTAAATGACATAGCGTTCCTGATCGAAAATGACGACTCCTTCAGAAAAACTCAGTTATTCAAGTTCTTTTTCCCAAATCAGTCCCGCTCCGATGGCCCGACGAGTCATCTACTTAAAAGAACCCTCCCCGCAGTGCGCCCCTCCTTGAATTATTCGGTCATGCAATACTTATTGAATACAAAGAACAAAATGCATTTCGACCCCGTCGGAGTTCTCAATCATTTCGTGGCACCGGGCGTGGCTGAACCATCTACGATGGGGGGAGCGAATACACAGGGAAGAAGCTTAGATAAGAGAATACGTTCTCGCATCGCTTTTTTTGTAGAAAGCTCGACCAGCGAGAAAAAGTGTTTGGCCGAACCCAAAAAGAGGTTGACCCACTTCATTCGCCAAGCAAATGATCTTCGTTTCGCGGGAACAACAAAAACAACCATACCGCTCTTTCCTTTCTTCGGTGCTACCTTTTTCTTTCCAAGGGATGGGGTTGGGATGTATAAAAACCTTTTTTTTAGGATACCCGGGAACAACTCCTAGGTCAATTAAGGATCAAATGTTGGAACCTCATGGGTAAGGAGGATAAGGTAATAGAATTGATAGAGAAATTCATAGACCTAGGTGGGATAGGAGAATTGATAAAGGGAATAGAGATGATGATAGAGATCATACTGAGAAACAGAAGAATTCCATATGGGTACAACTCTTATTTGAACGAAGTGCAAAAAATGCGATCTTTGTTGTCTAATAGAACAAAGACTAATACCTTAATTGAGTCAGTCAAGATCTAATCCGTTTATCAAAGTGCTTCTCCGATTGCTCAAGACATCTCTTTTCAACTGAGAAACAAAACAAGATCATTTCGTTCCATTTTCACTAAAATAGTGAAGGATATTCCATTTGGAATGAAAAGAGGGGTTGAGGGGATCCGTATATGTTGTTCAGGTTGATCAGAAGGCGCGGAAATAGCTAGAACTGAATGCGGAAAGTATGGAAAAACATCTCGTAATGTATTTAACCAGAAAATCGATTATGCTATCGCACAAGTATCTACTCGTTATGGGATCTTAGGTGTCAAAGTGTGGATTCCATATAAAAAACAAAAAAAGGAACGTGTTATATCCGAAACGTACGAAATATAGTAAATCTCGTAAAGGCAGATGTAGTAGGGGTTGCAAACCAGACGGTACACAACTTGGTTTTGGAAGATATGGCACTCAAAGTTGTAGAGCTGGTCGTCTTTCATATCGAGCCATTGAAGCAGCGCGTAGGGCTATAATCAGACAATTCCATCGTGCTATGAGCGGACAATCCCGAAGAAATGGTCAAATATGGGTCAGAGTTCTAGCAGATCTCCCCATTACCGGGAAACCTACAGAAGTCAGAATGGGAAGAGGAAAAGGAAATCCTACGGGTTGGGTTGCTCGTGTGTCCACGGGACAAATCCCATTTGAAATAGATGGTGTGAGTTTGTCAAATGCTCGACAAGCCACTACATTAGCGGCGCATAAACCATGTTCGTCAACCAAGTTTGTTCAGTGGTCGTAACCTCATTTATTGGTTAATGGGGATAAACCGGGCCAGGATTCAAAAGAATTGGGCGAAGTGTTTGTTTCGGAACGACAGAAGTGGAAAGACACTAAGGGAGAGGGAGATACTCCTTGATTTTTGTAATCGCCGAAATTGTACGACGAACCCTTTTGTTCCAGGCGTACGACCCCGATACGGTCAGGTTTTTATCAGTAGGCTCGGTTTCTAATTCTAAAGTGATAGTACTATGAATATAAAGTGATAGTACTATGAATAAATATGAATAAGAAAGAGAAGAGCTCAGATTCCGGAAAGAAAGCTTTATGGGAAAAAGGAAGAAGAAAAGTATGTATTTATATGGTGGGGGTGAAAGGAATTATCATCATTTTGTTAGGTCTCAATGAGGGGAGACCGGGTCAGGCGACGGATGCAAGCTAGACTTTGAAGCACAAAATCCAAGATTGAATCAAATCAAAGAAGGAAAAATCAACGGGGCAGATCAAGAGGAAGCCTTTATTTACCCCAACGAGAAAATAGGAGTTGTTCTTCCTACCTAGTCACGCTTCGGTCTCAACATGCTGGGCCGAGGAAGTGTCCGATTTCCAACATCACATCACTATAATTAATGCTATTAAGACTTTCTGGCTTTGTGAGGAAGATCCCTCCCACCCACTGGATCATCATGACTCCTACGTTCCGACTTCCAAAGGCGATCCTAAGGGAGAAAGGGATAAGGCTGCAAGAAGAACCTAGAGAGGAAGCTCCACCGAAAGAAGAAGAGGAAATCAGAATCGAGTTTCTGGAAATCTTTCAAGAGGGAGTTCCATAGCGAAAACAGAGAGAGGCTAATGAAGAAAAAGAGAAAAAAAGAAGATTGATTAAATGGATTATCCCGAACCTGCCTATGCCGCCCCGGAACAATTTATGATGGCCGCGTCTAGGTGGATTGTGGTGCTACCATTCCTTTAGGATACCTTTCGGCTTCAGTCAAAACTCTTCCCCCTGAGTTTTTATAGATATTCAGGTTTGTATGGTAACTCTACTTTGAGTATGGAATGAACTTTGTTGGTTGAGTGTAGTTACGGTAGACAAATCTATAAAGGAAGGACAATCGATCTCACTTGCCGCGGAACCACTTAACGGGGGTTCTACTCCCTCAAGACTGATGATTTTGTCTTTCATCCTTCCATCCATCCCCTTTTATATCAATAGGGAGCTACGAGCAAGTCCGCTCAAGAAAGACAAGAAACCAGCAGGTCCTCGCTTGATCGCTAACTCATGAGCCCGCTGCGGCCCCTCATGCAGCATATGAGCGGATCTTCACTAAAAGCCGTATTGGCGGATGGATAAGGCCCCTCACTCTGACATGAGAACAAAGAAAGCCGCACGAGATCCTTGTAGCTTTGCCTGCCGCCCTTCGGAGTAGTCTCGATAGCAAAGCAGCCTTCGCCCCTCTCCTTTCCAGTCTCGCTTCTGAGCCTCTTCGCCCTCCGGGTCTCAGGTCTTCGCCCCTTCGCTTAGTAAGCCCTCCCCTCCAGCCTCTACAGAATTCCACTCGCCCCAGTCCTTAGTAACGGTGACAAAGGAGAACAGTCCCCCTCCCCCTGTTGTTGATAGATAGAGAGCTTACCGCCCCTTTCTTTCTTTATAGTTGCGACTGTTGTCATGGAAAAAGAGTTTGTTTTCTGTCAAAGAAACATGCTTCACACAGCCTATAGCGTAAAGGCATTCGATCCGCGTCTAAACTAAATTAAGGGTAAGGCCCCGTACTCTCTCTTCTGTAGATACGCTATCCCTTCTGGCTGAGATCTACATATTTCTTTGATATTGGATGAGCGGTCGTTCTATGATCGCTCGGGCAACATGGCCCCACACGCTACACACAAGAATTCATTGTTATGCGGTCGGTAAACTCTTTTTGCAGGCAGCCTATCAAATCATCTCACTTGTTCATATCTCGTTCCGTGTCATGTACATGTCTTCGGTCTTTCATTTTGATGTTCCTGCTCATGCCCGGAGAGAGAATGGGCAACGACTCCCCCTCTCCCTTTGGTCTCGCGGTTTCACCCCTCTCCCCGTTCTACTGTCCAAAACATGCCGGCCGTTTGAAGTTCTGGGGTTGGTTCGGATAGGAGCAGACCCAATCGACTGTATCTGTGGAATCCAATCGGATCTGATCGTAGCTTCGAGTTCAGGTGCCGTACCGCGGCCGGGCCGAAAAGGAAGGGGTCACCTCCTGCCAAGAGGCCAAGGTTGGTTGCTTGCTAACTCTTAGCCACTTGTTTGTTAGAAGGAAGTGCAGCTTGATTGTCGGGCGTAATCAACAGGAAGGCAAAAGGTAGATTCTTCGATTCTATTTCCTCGGATTGGCTTGTTGTGATAGGGGATGTGATTGGAATTCGTCTTTTCTTTGTTTGTATCACCGAGACACCCGAAGGGCCGGCCATATGTACCTCGCCTCGGGAGACCGGGCCCATTCAAATCAAAAGAGAATGAGCACCTACGACTAAGGGGAATGGAATGTCGACCACAGGGTGAGATGATCTTCTAATACGAGGACGAGTTACTGGTCAAGTCATGAAACTTTTGCATTTTGATCAACATGGCTGTACTGTAAGTGGACTGGATTTATGTGTTTAAACTGACTACGACCAAAGTAGTGGCTACTTCAACCAAAAAAAGGGCGACCCCTTTCTTTTCAAACCGAAATAAGTACCTCACCTCACTTAACGAAGAAGTAGTTGGAGCTGGGCGAAGAACTATGAGAGTTTGTTTTTCTTTCATTTTCTAACTAAGAGCGGTCCCTTATTTAATCTGCTGCTGGTCTTCGAACTAGTCATTAATTGTCGGCTTCATTGGTATCTTTTCGGTATGCATTCCGAACACTTTCATTTTTAGCATCTCATCTTCTGACGAGAAGCGAAACTCGAACATCTCGAGCGGATGGTCCAACTAAATAACTTTTTCTTTTTCATTACTTCCATGGTCGTGCCTCGTGGCACGGCAGCACCCGTACTATTGAAATGGTTTGTCAGTAGAGATGTTCCCACAGGTGCCCCTTCTTCCAATGGTACTATAATTCCTATTCCTATCTCTTTATTCCCTCTTTTGGTCTATCTACATTCCAGGAAATTCATACGCTCTCTGGACGGAGCAAAAAGTGGAGTCTTGGTCAGAGCAAGCCGCCCTATTCTATTACCAGACATAATTGGGAGAAGCTCATCCGAAACTCGAGCTAGAAACGCCTCATTTCGTTTCGTTCCCCTTCTTCATTTCCTTCTTCTTTCATCCAAGGGAGACTTCTCATATTTTTCATCTTTCTGCGGTGTGCTCTGTTTACTATTCTTTCGTACTCTCTTCTCTTTACCACGCCATAGTTCAGCGCAGCGTGAGCGGGCGCGGAGAAGTAAAGGCCAAACACTCAGGCCTAACGGGAATGAGCAAGGATGCAATGAGAAGATGAGGTGCTCCGGGCACCCCCATTTAGAAAGAAGGATCGAAGGTTTTGGGCCTGTAGCTTTCGTCCGTCCTTCGTCGGGTGGTACTTGTGTGTGGGGTGTGCTACCAGAAATCGGGCATGAAGCTCTCGCCTTACCAACGAGCCGGCAGCTGATGGCTGTTGGTCATGACTACTACCAAAAAGCTCCAATGAAGATGAATATTTCACATGGAGGAGTGTGCATCTTTATCTTGGGTGTTCTTTTGTCGTGCGACCTGGTGGCTTATGTGTGACCTGTGGCCCACGCCTCCTATTTGTTCAGGGCAGGCGGCGTGAACTCTGATTCGATCCGAGTATTCAATCCCGCCGCTGAGATGCTCAGTTGACTCCTTAACCTTGATAGGAAGATGGCTTATTCCATAATTCGTGCATAAGGGTAAGGAACTTTGGATGAACTAATGCGAATGGGTGTAAGCCTCGCAGCTCGGAAACACCCAGTGCTGACCACACTGAGAGAGACGAAAGCGCAGGTAACGCCAGTTGGCGAAGTGGCGTTAAGCATCCCTAGCGGTACGAAAAGAGAGGTCGTGATGATATCATCTACGTCTGTACCGCTCCTCGTGGAGTAGATCCCGCATCCAACCAAGTCTTTGACCAGGGAACGGGAGAATTCCCACTACCGCAGGCAGGCCAGCCGAGCCATGAGCGCGGTGGGAACGGGCTTCCCAAAAAGCCAGCCCGGGGACGGAGTCAGCATAGAATGAAGGGGACGACCCTAATCTTGTGTTGGCAAAGCCAACTTCTTGGGTTGCGGGCGGAGAAGAGCGGACATGGGGACTCGAGTCAGGGCATAGCGTAACTAAGAGAGCCATTCCATTTAGGGCGAGCTCGTGTGGTTATGGGGGCAGGCACGAGCGGTCTGGTGTCCGAGCCAATTGGTCAGACGACGAGGACTGAACTTATTAGATATTAGTATTAGCCGCCTATCCCGAAAGAAAATGGGATAATAGAAAGAACGGTAAGCGCGGGAGCTATAGGATTGGTTTTCCCCCACCGGCAGCAGTTGGGTTTCCCCATCTCTCCTAAACTTCCCCCGGTCTGCGGCCCGAGCTGTATGAGGCAGAAACTCGTCTCATGTACGGTTCGGAGGCCGAGCCCCACCCCAGTAGTAATGGTGCGGCTTAGGTCAACTAACACAAAGAAGATAGAGTTCACTCAACGATTGCCTTTGGGTTCCGAACTCCATATGGGGAAGGAGCGTTGTTGTTTGCGAGGTATCGACCATTTACATGGACCTACTTCTCATTCCATTTGTGGGAATTTGCTGATCTATAAACCGTCCCTAACGAACGATGTGCTCATCTTTGAGCATGATAAAGAACTTTGTGCCGATCAGTTGCCAATAAACTTTCCGGCCTCATATGAGAATGGAAAATAGGAGCATTTTCTACATCAGTGGATGGCGAATCGCGAACATCAGAATTTCTGGTTGACCATGTTCCTAGAAAAAAGATACTTTTGAGAAAGGACGAACACGACTGAAGTAGCTATACATACTAATCCATTTACATATCTATATGCTTCGATTGGAACTGGATGTTCCAGAAGAGGCGGCTGGTATACCACCATAATGAAACTGCCTTTTCTTTTTTTGATTCGGATAGGATTTCTGTTGGCTTCGTTGGGAGGCTCGCGTAGTTTGTTACGTCAGCTACAAAAGGATAAGTTGCGTTGGAATTGAGAAAGTTCCGTGGAGTTCATAATTGCAATAAAGGAGGAGAAGTAGTGGGGCGCGTCAAGGCACTTCTTGGTCCCCGTCCGCCCGGCCTGCCGTCCCGCTCTGAAGAATTCATGGGCCGGAGAGCCTACAGGACAAGGGGCACTACTAACCAAACCAAGCCTAGTTCTCGCCGATAGGGGTAGCTTGCTAAAAAGCCTTGACAACTAGAAGAAAGAGTTGTGGCCACGGCCCCAAGGAGCCTTAAGCACTTGTACAATGCTTCAGTGGCTCTGGGCAACGAGTAGGATGGAGCTACTTTCTCAACTCTTAGTCAAGCGTCCCATATATATTGAGGGAAGGGAAAAAAGGGTCTCTTTCCTCGCCGGTAGAGGTCAATCCCCTATCACCTTCGGTGCCTCCTTGTGGTCCTTCTCTTTAGCTTTTCCTCGGCCTTGAGAGTTAGAGCTAGTTGATAGGCCACCACATCTGATCCATTGAGATTGAATCTTGGATTTCGAACCTCAAGCCCTATCCAGCAAGGGATGGGATTCTTCGTCGGATTCGTTCAAGCCATTGCGAATAAACAATTGGTAGAACTCCGCAACTAGAAGAAGTAGGGGCTTTCTTGTACGCTTCCCCCTATCCTAACAAACAAGCGAAGTTTACCCTTTAGAACAAGCTTTGGGTCTATCTAATCGGAGGGTAGACATTTCTCCCGTAACCTCGATCGCATCTTGTCTCATGTACTTCCCTTTGCCTTTCTGCTGACGCCTTACTTGGACTTGATCCCACCAAATTGAGGCATGAGCCCCAGGCTCAGGAATTGAATCTTTGCATACCTACTCTCGTTCTTTCCAATCAAAGAACTTTTCCACGCTACTTTTTTAATCAATCAAGTCCTCGGGATGCAATCGGCCATGCTATTTAGAACGTCCACTTTGCACGATCTCCTTTTTATTGAAGCCCTTCTCCATTAGAAAGAAGGCCCAATCTCAATTGGCTGGAACTTCTTCTTCATTCATAGTTCCTTGATCATGTGATCGGATCTAGTCGATCGGATTTGAATCCGAGGTCTTGAACTCGAGTTTGTGAAAGACTCTTCCCGCTCCTTTCATTTAAGCCCTTTTTTTTATTGCTCTAAAAGACGACCCGGTTTCTTCTTTCTTTTACCAATCCGGAAAGCTCAAATCCTTTCTTCTCTTGAGTGATTGCTTGAGTTAAGCCAGATTTACTCGTTTTGAGTCTCGGTTTGCAGTCCTTGGATGATCTTGCCGGTCTTAGTACAATGGATTCCATAGGCCTTTCCCGTTCTCTTCCGAAAGAAGCATCTGGAAATGACTTGTAATGGGCTTATGCGATGAAGAATGATTTGTTCGGGAAAAGATTTGGTGCTTATGTGGATGGGGGTCGCTTCCATTTCCCAAGACTCGAGAAGGAGATTTTCCTACAAAAGATAAAAGGGCTTAGCTTCAAATGTGAGATTACTTGTGTACTTCCTTTGAGCCCCATATACACCGTCACCTCTTTTGCTACCGCTAAAGTCAAAAGATTTTGGAAACCATAAGTTATCTTGATTCTCAGGATGATTCTCTTTCTATCAGTTGCAACATGAAGAACATGCCCTAGCTTATCGGTCAAAGAAATCAGTGTGCTATACTATTTATTACCGAAGGCTTAGGCTTCTATGGGACCAGCTGAGCATGAGGGACTCCTTTCAAACAAAGATAGGGGCACACACACCGATCGATTCGAAAGGCTCTTGTCGGGAAGAATTTCATCTAACATAGAATAGCCTGATAGAGTATAGAGTCTAAAGGAAAGGGGCTCTCTAAGTGATGGGCTTGAGGTCGGAGTTCGAGAATCTTAGATCCTCAATTCAACATCGAGTTACTCCACCAGACATTGAGAGAGCTCTTTCTGATGTGAGAGGGAGGAGACTCGACTTGAGCCCCAAAACTAGGTTGGTTGGGTGCAGGGGGTAGATCTATCTTGCGGGTCTTACTCAGGGTGCTTCATCTCAGGTTCTTCCAGCTGAACATGCTGAGGGGAGAAGGAAGCGAACAATTTATGCCTTTGATCGAGACAAAGAAACTACTCTGATTTGATTACAAGAATCCCTAACTAACAAAATCATGATAATTCCTTGTTTACGAGGTGAAAGAAAGAATGACTGAAAGAAAGAAAGAAAGACTGAAAGAAAGAAAGAAAGACTGAAGAGGAGAAGCTCTAAGACCCATAAGTGAAGGAGGTAAGATCAGCCAAGCCGAGTTGTAGAGGTTCATGAGTAAGTCGGGAGAGGATCCAGAGCAAAGAAAGAAGCCGAGGGGAAGGGTTGAGGTGGAGTCTTTCTTCGGTTACTGGGAATAAATAGGAAAAGGAGTGATTGAGAAGATCAAGAATGAATAAGGAGTAGTTACAGGAGAGGAAAAGAGTGAAAGAATCATCCTACAGCCTATTTGTGTTTGAGTTCAATCTGGAGAATGAAGAGAGAGTGAAGACTTTCAAGACTTTCAGGGGAAGAGAAAAGAAAGAATGAAGAGAGAGGAGAGGATCAGATCAAGATCAAGAAGGAATCTTTCGTCTTTCCTTACAGTTAAGTCGAATCGATTCTTCGAGAGTGTTTACTGTTGAATGAATCTTGAGGATTGACTTCCAGTTCAGTCTCATTCATCTTTCGTGTTTACTGTTGAAATAGGGTAAAGATAGACTTTTATCCCTCAAAATAGGGAGAAGATAAGATTGATTTAGTGTTGGTCTTTACAGGATAACGAATAAAAGGAGTATTTCTCTTTGACAGTGAAAGCAAGCCAGCCAGTTCCTTCCATTCCAACCCAGCAAGCAAGAAAGAAAGAGGAGCCCGGTTCAGTAGCAGTAGCAGTAGCTCAGACGAGGAAAAGGTTTGTTTGTTTTCTCGATAGGATTGACTGACAGTGAACGATCATTCATAAGTCGTGTTTACAAGAGAATGAAGAGAGAGTTGAGGATTGACTGACAGTGAACTCTCATGTTGAGTTTCGTTTCGTCTTTCCTTAATAGTAAATTACCTTTACTAGATTTGATCCCCTAAAATACGGGATAGATAGAATTTCTTTTCTTTTTGCTGCTGCTATTAAGGGAAAAGGGTCTTTTACTCTTTTACAGTTATATGGAGATAGAATTTCTTTTCTTGAAGCTTCAGCTATTAGGGAAAAAGGTCTTTTACTGTTTTACCCCTATGCTAGATAGAAAAGGTTTTATTGACGCTGCTGCTAAGGTTCAGGATCAAGATCAGTTAAAGAATGACTCTTGAGGATTGAATTCCAGTTCACTCTCATGAATCTTGAGTCTTTCGTCTTGACTTCCCCTTAATGAAAGAACAGATCAGTTAAAGAATAAAGAAAGGAGAGAGAGAGTTTACGAGGTTCATGAGTAGGAGCGAAGCTGCGAGACCGTAAAGGCAAAGGCAAAGGAACGAATAGAATATGCTTTACCGAGTGTTTGAAGGTTCCGGCAATAGAATTGAAGCTACTTTACCTTGTTTACTCTTCTTCAAGTGATTTCGTTCAATCAGTTTCTTGTTTCATTTTCTTCTTCAATCAATTCATTCTCTCTCTTTGTCTTTTACCTCGTGAAAGAACTGACTTAAACTTAGTGCTTGCTTTACCTCCTTCAATCAATCAGGTCAGGTCATATGGGTGAAGTAGCTCAGGAGGGGTGGTTCCGGTTCCGTTATAGAAGCTGATAGTTTAGGAGGTTCAGTCTCATGAATAAGAAGGAGGAGTATTGATCCTTTTCTTTTACCTTGTTGAATCTGGTGAAGGAGGGAAGCCACTTTCCAGTTCAAGAAGGGAGACGAAAGAAGCTGAGGTTCAGCAGAATGAATCGGGAAGGTGCGAAGCGAACATCCTTTCTCTTTGTTTCCAGGAGAGTCCATTAGCTTATAGCCTATTTACCTCCTTCAAGAAGAAATAGGTGATTGAGTGAATGAGCTTGACCTTCTTCTCATCCAGCCGCTCTACTTACTTACCTCTAAAATAGCCAAAAATAGCCCTCAAAATAGGGTAAAGCATCAAAAAAAGAATCAAAGGTCTTTAGACGAGTTCAATCTGGCTTATTCTTCTTTCGTCTTTCCTTTCAGTTTCAGGATCAAGAACCAAACCAAACACCTATTCCATGTTACCGAGTTCAAGAAGTAATAGTCCGGGCAATAGAATTGAAACTACTTTACCTTTACCTTGTTTACAGTTCTTCAAGTGATTGAGTTCAGTCTTAATGTTGAGTCTTCTTTAGCCCTTCCTTAAAAGCATAAGGAGAAAGAGAAAAGAAAGAGAAGCTGCCGAGGTTACTGTTCCAGTGAGAGAATCATCAATAGGTAGAGTAAGTAAGAAGAGAATATGCGAGAATGAATAAGGAGTCTTACCTTACTCTTTTGCTTTTATCTTGTGAAAGAAGGGACAGGATTGAATATGCTCGGACAGGTGAATGAGCTTCTCTTTCATTTGAAGAGTCTTGACTTTCAGTTTCAGGATCAAGAAGAAATAAGTTCAGTAGCTCAGTAGAGGGGGAATCAATAAGGAGTCTTCCTTCAAACACACACTTACAACTCTTTCTTGTCTTGCTTTCGTCTTTCAAAGCAGCTAAGGCAATGGAATTGTGAGATCTAAGAATGAGCGAAGCTGTGAGACTGTAAAGGAAAGGAGAGGAGTGAAATCAGGTTCATGAGTTTACAGTTCAATATACTTCAATGAAGATGTGAAGAACAGGTTGTCAAAATTATCAAAAAGATGTTTCAATTCATGCTACATTGAAGAAGAATGAAGTTTGATTGTTGTAAATTTTGGGTGGGTTACAATTTAGAGTAATTTAGAGTTATTGTATTTTAAGACTTGTTATTTAATTTCAGTTACATTTACATAATGGCTAATTATGGTCATAAAGTAGGAATGTTACAACTCTTGGAATACCTTTAGTAGTTTCATTTTTGAGGCTATATAAAGCCATGTACGTTGTATTTGTAAGGTAGACTTGGAAAATATTATTAAAGAAGCATTTGTGCTCTTTTTTAGCCAATGGCTAAGTTTCTTTGCAATTCTATGTAGTTTAGATTGCATGTAGAATCATTCAAGCTCGACATGATCAATCTTGCTTGTGGAGTGATTCGAATCTCAAACAAGTGTTTGAGATATTTGATCAACAAGAGTCATTCAAGCTAGACATGATCGATCTTTCTTGTGGAGTGATTCGAATCTCAATCAAGTGTTCTTGCCTTGAGATATTCGATCAACAAGGTAATCCAAATCTTATTCCCCTTGTAGTTGATTCCATAACTTATCATTTGGTATCAGAGCTTCAGGCTCAAGATCGGATATTTGTTTCCTTTGCGTTTTTTTCAATTTGTTTTTTTTTTTTATCTTTTTAGTTTTTAATCGATCCAAAATAAAAAAAATCTAATATGGGCTCTACTAAAAAAAAATTTGAGAGGTAAGAATGAAAGCTTCATTTGTGTAAAAGAGTGTTGTGAGGTCCGTCGTATTTCCATAACTTATTTTTTGCAGCAAAGTTACACAAATAGATTCGAGGACGAATCCTCTTGAATACAATAACTCTAAATTACTCTAAATTGTAACCCACCCAAAATTTACAACAATCAAACTTCATTCTTCTTCAATGTAGCATGAATTGAAACATCTTTTTGATAATTTTGACAACCTTTTCTTCACATCTTCATTGAAGTATATTGTATGATTGATGTCTCTTGGTTCATATCAAGGGGTAGAGCGTCTCATCTCTTTCCTCAAAGTGGTGGATCGAACTTCTCTCATGTCACGAGAGTGGATTTGGTTTCCTCGGTCATTCTGCGAACCTGACAGCTATCACTTACTAGTCAATGAAAGTGGGTGGGGTCAGTTTCAGTCTTCTTCGGAGCTTGAAAGTCAGTGTCATGTACTTGCTTATGGAATGATTGCTTCAAAGAATCATCCTCAAGAATGACAAGATTGGCTTCTTGCTTATCAAGGGCTCCGGCCTTTATCAAACCAAAAGAACAATCTAATGATTGACAGCTTGCATCAGTCTTTAAGCTTGTTCCCTGGAGTTTGATCCCCAAGAAAGAGGGAAATGGCTGTGATTCAATATGAAAAGGCCACACTCACTCTTCATCAAATATCGAGATGCATGGAATAATCAAGGGTTTTGATTCCAGAGTCAGATTGGGGAGACAACTCCTTTAAGGCTTTGACTGACATTCCGAGGAAGACTTTCCCAGCAACAGAAGAAAAGATTGCGAGGTACTTCTACCGCATCAAAAAGGGACCTTCGAGCTCAGCTTTGTCATCTTGCTCGGGCTCTAAAGAAAAAGAGGTTACAACTAAGAAGAACCGAACCTGAGGGGGAGCCACATCAAAAGAGATTCGAAACTAAATGTGAGCTGCAGTCTCACTCCTTGCAAGAAAAGGTAGTTGAATGTGTTAGGCGAAGAGAATATAGCACGTAGAAGCAACGTCAGGCGGTAGTTGGCTTAATGCTTGCCAGAGGGAGGTCTATAGCCCTTAGGATAAGGAGGTTTCACGATCCGATCTCTCACTTGAAGAAAGATAGCCTATAGAAAAAGGATGCAATGATGATCAAGTTCTTTTTTCATTGTAACGCTAAGACAAGACCTTACAACTAGAAAAAGGGGGGAAAATCACAAGTTCTCTTTAGTTGGGATCTCCTTGATGATCCTCCTTTCATCACAGAGGGGCAGAAGATGAGTTAGGAGTTGAATCGGGATTACTCTCACTCGTCCTATCCTAACCTCTCATATGTTGTGGGGATTGGTTGTCAATCTATGTTATGCTATCTCTACAGAAGTGAAATTTGGATGAACTCAAAAAGATCCGAAGGTATAAAGACCCACCCTAAAAGGCATTATTCTTTTATCGGTAAGCAGATCCTTGCTTCGGGCAACTTAGGGCCTATTCAGATCCCCCTATGAAAGCTGAAGGAAGGTATGGTATTAATGCTGGCTTTCTCTCTGATAGAAAATCAACCATAGGCTAATTTCTTCCCTGGAAAAGAAAAAAGAAAGGGGACTGATTCTTACCAACTAGAAGCAAGCATAGCGCATAGGATTCCATATCCATATCAGAAGTGAAAAAATGATTCATTCGCCCCTCTCCTTTCCAGTCTCGCTTCTGAGCCTCTTCGCCCGAGGGTCTCAGGTCTTCGCCCCTCCCCTGAATTCAAAGAAAAGAAGATGAGGCTTTTGCTATGCCACCTGAATTGTGTAGTTCGAGTTATCCCCTTACACTGGGAGTGCTGCTCAAGCGCACAGGTCTGGATCTTTCATCGGATGATTCATTCTCTTCTGGAAAAAGAACTACAACCTATGCCCACTAAAACCCACCACCCTTATACTATACCGCGCCGTGCATAAAGAAAGAATAGACTTCACAAAAAAGGTTATATATACTCTTCTCAATTCCTTAGCTATTTCTAGTAGTCTTGTTTCCATTCACAGGGTATTGGGATCAAAAAGAGGGCCTAATGCGCTCGGAACTATGGCAACGAAACGGGTCCGCGGGCCGGCAACCCGACCAGCTAAGAGCAACTCCAAGCTTGAGGAAGAATACGATCTCACTAAAGCAACCAAATGAAAGCAAGGCCTAATTGCTTGCTGCACTTCGCGCGCAGGAACGGATCTTAGCCAATTACCGGCTTAGGCTTTCTTTCGCGAGAGCCCCAGTAGGCGCGGTGGGTTCTCCCCTATCTATTTTCGGGCTGCTAAACTTGGGTGGGTCTAAGCATGGGAAATGAGCCATGCAAGAGAGCGTTAAGCGGAGCAGGTGTCAGATATGTTTTGGTTTATCGAGTTGGTTGCTTTTTCGGTATGAGGGCGAAGTCAGACTTGGGCATGACAAGAGTGCCGGTCAAGTTCGTTGGCATGTAATGCCTTAGCGCAGGCAGGAAGAGATGCCTTACGTTCAGTGGAACCATCTTCCTTTATTCATGCGGCGGAAGCTAGCGACAAAAGATAAGGCCAGCACAGTAGATGTCTTTACGGGACGGACGTGTTTGAGACTGAGTTAAGGATCTCTCCTTGTCTGTCTCCCAGGTTGGGCGCTATGCAGACGGATGGTGAGCCTAAATTTCCTCTCATAGCAGCCTGTGCTATACCCATATCTGGTCTCCAACTTATAGCTCAGTTGAGTTCAGTAGTTGCTCAGATGAAAGTCAGCCGTCAAGGAATCTCATTGCCAATTTTGTGGTATAGTTTCTCTCAAGTATGGAATTCTCTCCACTTGCACGCTTACTAGATAGGCTAGCTTTGGTGCTTTTAGTGCTCTACTTGCAAACAAAAAGGGGAGGGACTTTTTCTTGCCTGCTTCTGGCGGTTTATCTCTTCACGAGTCGTCGGCTCTAGTCTAGACTTTCCCACCCAAGGAAGTTCTTGGAAAGCCTTTAGAGCGGGCAGCACAAACCCTTTCTTTTAGTCGGGCAAGGATGAACATTTGATGCTTTATCTGTTTTTGGCTTTTGTTGTTCTTCTTTGGTTCCGGTAACCTAGTCGATCTTGATAAGCGCCAACAATGCTGGAATTTGCAATGCTAGAGGTCCTTCTAGAATCCTTGCAAAACGCTCACAGAGAAAGCTAACTTAACAGATTGATTCCAACCAAGAGCTGGTTAGAAGATGAATGACTCTTAGATCGAACTTGGAATCTATGATGGTCACTCTTAGATACCAAGACAATTCACTCCAGAATTAGCTTGATCAAAACTAATTCAATGAATCGGTTTAAACATCAAACCTAAAGCAAGATTTGAAAAGGAATAACACCAAAAGGGTATCAAGAAAACACAAAGGTTTTTTTTTTCTGTATTCAACCAAAATCCCTCAAACATGAATATTACATGCCTTTAAATAGGCCCAAAAGATAACCCTAACAAAATAAAGTTCAGCCACCAACCAATAATAAATGCTAATAAATGCTATTAAATACAAATTGAAGAATATAAGGCAATTCATACAAACTATTAATAAATGCTATTAAATATAAAATGAAGCAAATAAAGCATTAATAATTTCCTTAATTGGTAATTCAACTGCCAGAGGCAAGTCTTTTAATTACTTTCCAATATCAGCCACTCCATTATCTTCTTGATTTGATATGCTAATGCTATAAAGATTTTTGGGCTCAAAAGTCTTTGTTTCAACCGGTACACTAGCTAGCTTTTGAAGATGCAATGTATAGGCCTCTTGAATCTTCTTAACCTTGCTTCTTGTATCGGTCCTTCGGGTACATGCACGTGATCAGTTGTTGGATTCATATCATCCCCCCTTTCTTTAAAAGGATTTGTCCTCAAATCAAATTCTTCGTTCTTTCCGAACAAGAACTGAATATTGTTTTTTTTTTCCCACTTTTTTTTTCTCACCTTTACCTTAGTTTCTTCTCTCCACTGTTGTTCTTCAGATTCTTTTCTTTTCTTCTCTAATTTCAATTGGTCACAATGTGCTTCATATGGAGACAATGGAAGTAAAGTAAATTTCTTCCCACACAAAGTAAAAGTATACTTGTTCATCAAACCATCAAATGTTACCTTTCTATCATATTGCCAAGGTCGGCCGATCAAGATGTCCCCCGCATGCATTGGTACGACATCATAAAGAACTTCATCTTTATATCTTCCAAGAGTAAAAGAAATAAGAGCTTGGGAGTTCACCTTAATTTCTTCTTTGTTTGTTAACCAATGAAGTTTGTATGGTTTTGAATGGGGATGGACAGAAAGTTGAAGTCTTTTTACAAGGAAGCTGCTTACCACATTTGGGCAACTTCCACTATCAATCACCAAGTTGCATGGTCCTTTGACCAAACATCTTGTGTGGAACAAGTTTTCTCTTTGATCTTCAAATTTCTCTTTCTTGATTTGAACATTGAGTACCCTTCTTGTGATCAAAGATATGGAATTACCTTTGTTGAGTTATGGAGTCTGCTCCCTGTATTTATAGCTTGGTCAATGGCTATATCCGGTAAAGCTATATATGGTACATAGCTATATATAGTAGATGGTTAAATCTGGTAAAGCTATATTTAGTAGACTGAACCATATATATATCCCGTCCAGTAAAGCTCTTAAATGTACTTTTCTATTCTCTGTACTCTCTTGTTGTACATGCCTGAAGTCATCAATAAAAAATCCTTTTAGCCAGAGTTCTCCTTGCAACTTCTCTCTATCCTTCTCTTTGTGTTCATCTAGATCGAGCGTGTGCGTTGTTGTGCGATCCTAACAACTGGTATCGATCCTAACAACTGGTATCAGAGCAAGGCAAAATTCACCACGATCTGTGAAGATGGAAAGTTCAAAGATTGGAATTGAGAAGTTCGATGGATCCGATTTCGGTTTCTGGAAGATGCAGATTGAAGATTATCTGTACCAGAAAGATCTTCACGAACCTCTGTTGGGGGTGAAGCCGGATACCATGACCACGGAACAGTGGAAGCTCAAGGATCGACAAGCCTTAGGGATGATCCGGTTGACGCTATCCAGAAACGTGGCGTTTAACATCATCAAGGAGAAGACAACGTCAGATCTGATGAAGGCGCTGTCAAATATGTATGAAAAACCGTCGGCTATGAACAAGGTGTATTTGATGCGTAGATTGTTCAATCTACAGATGTCTGAAGGTGGACGTGTTGCGGATCATATAAATGAATTCAATATGATCATAAGTCAACTGGGTTCGGTGGAAATTAATTTCGAAGATGAAATTAAAGCGTTGATTTTGATGTCATCCTTACCCGAGTCATGGGATACTGTTGTTGCCGCAATCAGCAGTTCCCGAGGATCTGATAAACTGAAGTTTGATGAAATTCGAGATGTAGTTCTCAGCGAAAGTATTCGCAAACGGGAAACTGGAGATTCATCAGGCAATGCTCTCAGTGTTGATCGAAGGGGAAGAAGCAAATCAAAGAGCTCAAACAAACATGGGCGTTCAAAATCAAAGAACCGGGGAAAATCTCCAAACAAACCCAACGTAACGTGTTGGAGCTGTGGGGGAAAAGGACACTTTCGGACAGATTGTACAAAGCTAAAGAAGAAGCAGAATCATAAATCTGAAGATGATGATGATTCTATATACACAACAGAAGATGCTGAGGACGTTTTAATCCTTAGTGTGGATAGCCCAGCTGAATCCTGGATTTTGGATTCAGGTGCATCGTTCCATTCGTCTCCAAGTAAGGAATTGTTTCGAAATTTCAAATCAGGAAATTTCGGGAAGGTGTATCTTGCCGACAATAAAACCTTGGAGATTGAAGGAAAGGGAGATGTCTCCATACAAACTCCAGCAGGAAATCAATGGACATTACAAGATGTCAGATACATTCCTGGTCTCAAGAAGAACCTGATCTCTATTGGTCAGTTGGATAGCACAGGCTATGCAGCAGAGTTTGGAAAGAGTTCCTGGAAGATTGTGAAGGGCGCCATGGTTGTTGCGCGTGGCACAAAATCTGGAACCTTATACACTACTGCAGAGTGTATAAACATGACTGCTGCTGCTGAGAGTGCTTCCAATTCAAGTCTATGGCACAATAGACTTGGACATATGAGCGTCAAAGGAATGAAGATGCTCACTGCGAAAGGAGCTTTAGAAGGCTTAAAATCTGTTGATATGGGTCTTTGTGAGAGCTGCGTTATGGGCAAACAGAAACGAGTTAGTTTCACAAAGGCTGCCAGAGAACCGAAGAAAGTGCGGTTGGAAATGGTCCATACAGACGTCTGGGGACCATCTCCAGTTTCATCACTTGGTGAATCAAGGTACTACGTCACCTTCATCGATGACTTCAGCAGGAAGGTATGGGTTTACTTTCTGAAACATAAGTCAGATGTGTTTACCACCTTCAAGAAGTGGAAAGCTGAAGTTGAAAATCAGACCGGCTTGAAGATCAAATGCCTGAGGTCTGACAATGGAGGAGAGTACAACAAATCAGAGTTTATAACATTTTGTGCAGCTGAGGGAATTAGATTAATAAGAACAATTCCCGGTAAGGCAAGACAAAATGGTATTGCAGAAAGGATGAACAGAACCTTGAATGAGCGAGCAAGAAGCATGAGGATTCATTCTGGATTGCCAAAGGCATTCTGGGCTGATGCTGTGAACACAGCAGCATATTTGATTAATAGAGGGCCGTCAGTACCCTTGAAGTTCAAATTGCCCGAAGAAGTATGGACAGGAAAAGAACTCAAGTACTCTCACTTGAGAACCTTTGGCTGTACTGCATATGTTCATGTTGATCCAGAGAAGAGAGATAAGCTTGATGCTAAGGCTGTGAAATGCTACTTCATAGGCTATGGCTCTGACATGTTCGGGTATAGGTTTTGGGATGAGAAAAATATGAAGATCCTAAGACACTGTGATGTGACCTTTGATGAAAATGTCATGTACAAGGACAGAGAGAAGATAAACTCTGAGACTACGAAGCAAGTGGGAGTTGAATTTGAGTGGCAAGAAAATTCACACAGTGATGGTACAATAGAAGCTCAAGAAACTCCTGATCCTATTGCTGAAGAACCAGACGTGGCTGATCCTATTGCTGAAGAACCAGACGTGGAGCAAGTTGCACCTGAACAGGTGTTGAGAAGATCATCCAGAACTACCAGAGCACCAGACAGATATTCAACCTCATTACACTATCTGTTGCTGACTGACGAAGGAGAACCAGAGTCCTTTGATGAGGCCCTACAAGTGGAAGATTCAACTAAGTGGGAGCAAGCCATGGATGATGAGATGAGCTCACTTGAAAGGAATAATACGTGAGTGCTGACTGAGTTGCCTACAGGAAAGAGAGCTCTGTTGAACAAATGGGTGTTCAAAATCAAGGTTGAACCAGATGGCAGAAGGAGGTTTAAGGCTCGGTTAGTAGTTAAAGGATATTCACAAAGAAAAGGCATTGATTATGCTGAGATCTTTTCTCCAGTTGTGAAATTAACTACTATCCGAATTCTACTGAGTATTGTTGCATCGGAGAATTTGCACCTTGAGCAAATGGATGTAAAAACGGCATTTTTACATGGAGATCTAGACGAGGAGATCTATATGCAACAACCCGAAGGATTTGCAGCTCCAAGCAAGGAGCACATGGTGTGTAAGCTCAATAAGAGCTTGTATGGACTGAAACAAGCACCGAGACAATGGTACAAGAAGTTTGACTCCTTCATGAGCAAGAGTGGTTTCCACAGAAGTGAAAAGGATCAGTGTTGCTACCTCAAGAAATACACTGATTCTTATGTGTTTCTACTCCTGTATGTGGATGATATACTAATTGCTGGATCAAGTATGAGGGAGATAAACCACCTGAAGGCAAGCTTGTCTTCAGTATTTGAGATGAAAGATTTAGGTGCAGCGAAGCAGATCCTTGGGATGAGGATTTCTCGAGATAGATCTGCTGGCACATTAAATCTATCCCAAGAGCAGTACATTGAGAAGGTGTTGTCCAAATTCAAGATGAATAACGCTAAACCCAGGACTACCCCCTTGGCAAATCATATTAAATTGTCAAAGGGGCAATCTCCCAAGACAGTTGAGGAACGTGAGCACATGGCATCAGTTCCGTACGCTTCTGCAGTTGGGAGTTTGATGTATGCTATGGTCTGCACTAGACCTGACATAACACATGCAGTGGGAGTTGTTAGCAAGTACATGGCAAATCCAGGGAAGGAACATTGGGAAGCTGTGAAGTGGCTTCTAAGATATCTGAGAGGTACATCCAATACTACACTTTGTTATGGCAATGGCAAAGTAGTTCTGCAAGGTTTTGTGGATGCTGATCTGAGTGGAGATGTAGACTCCAGCAAGAGCACATCTGGGTATATCTACACTATAGATGGAACAGCAGTGAGTTGGATGTCTAAGCTTCAGAAATGCGTTGCTCTTTCATCTACTGAAGCTGAGTACGTGGCCATAGCTGAAGCTGGAAAGGAGATGATATGGATGACAGACTATCTAGAAGAATTAGGCCGGAAGCAGTGCAAGAAGATCCTTTATACAGATAGTCAGAGTGCCATACAGTTGGTGAAAAACCCAGTCTATCATTCAAGAACAAAACACATTAGAAGACGGTACCATTTCACTCGCAGGTTAGTGGAAGAAGGCGATATATGTTTGGAGAAGATAGAGGGTGCAAAGAATCCAGCAGACATGTTGACAAAATGTGTTGATGTTGGAAAATTAAAGCTATGCAAAGCCCTAATTGGTATGGTGTAGGATCAGTCTCCAAGTGGGAGAATTGTTGAGTTATGGAGTCTGCTCCCTGTATTTATAGCTTGGTCAATGGCTATATCCGGTAAAGCTATATATGGTACATAGCTATATATAGTAGATGGTTAAATCTGGTAAAGCTATATTTAGTAGACTGAACCATATATATATCCCGTCCAGTAAAGCTCTTAAATGTACTTTTCTATTCTCTGTACTCTCTTGTTGTACATGCCTGAAGTCATCAATAAAAAATCCTTTTAGCCAGAGTTCTCCTTGCAACTTCTCTCTATCCTTCTCTTTGTGTTCATCTAGATCGAGCGTGTGCGTTGTTGTGCGATCCTAACAACTGGTATCGATCCTAACAACCTTCTTCAACATACTCATCATCATATGCTGCGATTTCTTCCACAAGCTGTGAATCATGATCTTCACATTCATCATCTGAATCAAGTATACCATTCCTTATCACCATAACTTTTTTATTAGCACACTCTTTGCCCATGTGTCCAAACCCTTTGCACTTCGAACATTGAATAGAACTAGACTTCTCCTTTATCGTCTTTGAAGCTTCATTCTTTTTACCAACGGAACTCTCAGCCTCCACTCTTTTAGCAGCCACAAACTTTTCTTTTGGTGACATTGATTCATTTCTATTCACAAAGCTATCCTTGTTCCAAGTTTTAGAATTTGAAAAGGTGTTAGTAGTTCGTGATGTGTACCTTTTTTAATGCTCTTTTTCTTCCTTCAATTGGTCTTCAATTTTGAGAGCATGATGATACATGTCTTCCAGATATGGTGGTGGATTTCTGTCAACAAGATGAGCAATTTCTCGATTCAAACCTCCAAGGAATCTAGACATGGTATCTTCTTCTTCTTCTCTAACATTTGCTCTTTCCATCATAGTTTCCATCTCTTGATAATATTCCGCCACACCTTTTGTTCCTTGCTTCAGACCTTGCAATTTAGTTTTCAAATTTCTTTCATAATATTTTGGAACATACCTTTTTCTCATGGCTTCTTTAAGTTCTTCCCATGTCTCTATTGGATCCTCCTCTTTTCTTCTTCTCTCGGATTTGAGATGTTGGTACCAATCACCAGCATGATTGGTAAATTCGGCAATAGCAAGTCTCATCTTCTTATTTTCACTATAGGTGTTGCAATCAAACACATGCTCTATCTTTCTTTCCCACTGCAAGTATGCCTCAGAATCTGCCGTTCCACAAAATAGTGGGATTTTGAGTTTAACTCCTCCATCTCTATCTTCATGTACTCTTTCCATCCTTCTAGGTTGCATAATAGTTGCATGGTTATTTCTTCCTCTCCATCTACCATCAACTTGTCTTTCTTGTACTACTATACCTTCATCTTCTTGTAATGTTCGTTCTTGTCTTTGTTGTTGCGCTCTTCTTTCTTGTCTATCTTCCATCATTATTTCCATCATACCTTGAATTGCTTGAAGAATGGTTGTATTAAGATCTTGTACTGGTGGTACTGCTTCTCCATTATGTGACATTTTGTTATCAAGGGACCTCACCACACTTCTCACAAAAATTTCACTCAGGGACACTCGTGTTTAACACTACAAGGTAGGCTTTTGGTACTAGGTCAAGAATGTAAAGGCTGGCTTTTTTTTTTTTTTTGGTGCAATCTTGCTTTAAGCTTGATTATAACCAATTCAACGATCAATTCTAACAAGCTAAGACTAGTATCTCAAGGATCAAGAGCTTGAAAATAAATGATAAGAACTGAATATATATATATTTTTTTCTCTTAGAACTGATTTTTTTTTCTACTGTTTTTTTTTCTTTTTTTTTTCGATAATCTGAGAGAGAAAAAAAATTGATACAAAAAAAAAAATAACAATAAAAATATTTCACCTCTAGAGCGGCCAAAGAACGTCGACCAAATGCTCTGATACCAAATGATAAGCGCCTACAATGCTGGAATTTGCAAAGCTAGAGGTCCTTCTAGAATCCTTGCAAAATGCTCACAGAGAAAGCTAACTTAACAGATTGATTCCAACCAAGAGCTGGTTAGAAGATGAATGACTCTTAGATCGAACTTGGAATCTATGATGGTCACTCTTAGATACCAAGACAATTCACTCCAGAATTAGCTTGATCAAAACTAATTCAATGAATCGGTTTAAACATCAAACCTAAAGCAAGATTTGAAAAGGAATAACACCAAAAGGGGTATCAAGAAAACACAATGGTTTTTTTTTCTGTATTCAACCAAAATCCCTCAAACATGAATATTACATGCCTTTAAATAGGCCCAAAAGATAACCCTAACAAAATAAAGTTCAGCCACCAACCAATAATAAATGCTAATAAATGCTATTAAATACAAATTGAAGAATATAAGGCAATTCATACAAACTATTAATAAATGCTATTAAATATAAAATGAAGCAAATAAAGCATTAATAATTTCCTTAATTGGTAATTCAACTGCCAGAGGCAAGTCTTTTAATTACTTTCCAATATCAGCCACTCCATTATCTTCTTGATTTGATATGCTAATGCTATAAAGATTTTTGGGCTCAAAAGTCTTTGTTTCAACCGGTACACTAGCTAGCTTTTGAAGATGCAATGTATAGGCCTCTTGAATCTTCTTAACCTTGCTTCTTGTATCGGTCCTTCGGGTACATGCACGTGATCAGTTGTTGGATTCATATCAGATCTACTTCACCTTTTCCAGAAGGGAGGTTGGGCGGTAACCTTAGCCCAGAACTCGATCTACGGCCCCGGTTAGGCGCACTCAAAAGCGCCGTTGCCAACGAAGGGTGCAATCTATGGTGCCTCCAAGGCATCCCGCCCCCTTCCAACCAAGTGATTCAAATCAAATAAGGCAAGTTAGAATCACCAACCAAATCAGAAACTCAATCCTAAACTTCAGAGTGGAAGATAGCAGAAGGCGAGCTGGATGTTGGCAAATGGGCATGAGAAGGCGTTCCCGGAGATCCTTTACTCAAACCCTGGAATGGAAACCTCTTCCTCGTTTTGCTTTTCTGTCTAAGGCTCTTTTGGAGTGGAATGAATGAAGCTAATGTGCACAGAGTTTAGATGAAATCCGGGTTGACCTTAGGGTGTCTCTCATGCCACTGCAGAATTGGGGGTTCGCAACAACTTTGACAAATTTCTGCAAGAGCTGGCGGATCATCCAGTCTTCCCTGAAGCAAAGCAGGTTAACATTGAAAAGTTGCGTCGCCTAGGGTTGTAGAAAATCAAATGAATTAGAATTAGAGTGTAGCAGCAATAGCTTTGAAGATGGTAGCCAACACTAGGATTTGGGAAGGATATACATATTAGTGTGAGGAGAAAGAGCCTTCCCATTTGCTGTTCTAGACCCAGGAAGGAAGACTTGCCTTTTCCGCTATCACTTCCGTCCGACAGAAGACCTATGAATGCCTTGGCTCTAAGCCGTACGTACCACCGTTCAATGCCATATTACGCCGCGCAGAAACTTTTTCTTGTTCTATGGCGTGCTTTTTTTTTAGCCGCATTCATTGCTTTGAGGAATTGGTTGTGAGCAAGGAAGCGTTGAGTTGGGCGCGTAAGGTGTTGGGTGGTGGGTTTTGGATACTGCTTTGATTGCTTTTCACCTCTTTCTATAATGTAATGAAGATTTCTTTATACCAGATACATTGATAATTGTAGACAGATGGATAGCAATGGTAGTGAAGAGCTTTCCTTTCCTAGGGCCAACCGTTAAGGTCTCTTTCTTCCTTCTCCTATTCCTGTCCTTCCTGCTGCAGTTGATGGAGAAGCATTGAGCAAGGCAAGGAGTCAAGCCATTGATTGTTAGCTCAAATCTCTGCCCTTAGTATCTTTCTCCGCTCCGCATAGCATTGAGGGAGCAGCAGTGGAGTTAGTAAAGGTATATGCTGGTCAGTTACAAGGCAATACCACTAGGGAGATCAAGCATATGTTTTTGACGATCGAGAAAGAGGAGGTTGCTAATGATGAAATATACGAAAAAGGGCCTCGAGGTATGATATGAACCAAGAGACATCAATCATACAATATACTTCATTGAAGTATATTGTATGATTGATGTCTCTTGGTTCATATCATCACCACTTCCATCAACAAAACAACTAAAGCTATTTCTTACTGGTGTGGATTCTACACAAGTACTAGAAAGGATGGGATGGATTGTTCAACAAACTCCAATCAGTCAACTACCATCCATGAGCGGATACCACAGAGTTATCGGCCAACACGATGTAATTGAAAGCTCGTCCACTCTTTCATCCGCGGATGCTACTTTTCGTACGGGAGGGAACCACTCAGATTGACTTCTATGGATGGGATTCATGTTCATTAGTTTAGTTTTCCGGGATCCATCTCCACCAACCAAACTAGCATTCCTCCATTCACTAGCAAAGAAAAGAGCTAGGAGTCAACCGGTCCAAAAAAGCTACTTCAAGTCCTAATCGAAGAGCCAACCAACCAACTAGCTGATAGATTTCCTTAACTGCAAAAGAGCTCTCAGTGGTTAGCAAACTCTTTATTGGCCGGGGAGTCCCTATTCTATAGACTTCCAAAATCCACTCTCTAAGAAAAAGGCAAGTACTGCTACTCTACTTAGGTTGTTAAGGCACTACCCACTAAGGAAGAAGATAGAATCCTAGAGAAATTCAGGGATAAATGCCGGGTCTCTTTGCGAGCATGAAACCAACCGGGCTTTACTGTGATTGATAAATGGCATAAACCTGTCCAACAAGTAAATAAGAAGATTAGGTTCTCCATACACTCATGGAGCACTCACTTCAAACCAGTGATCAGATAGTGCGAAATTCAAACCAATGCAAGGGATGAAAATGCTCCAGTCAAAACGAAAGGCAAGAACCCGATTATCGACGCTCTGCTAATAGACTCCCTCCTTTGAACATAGATCTGAACTCCCACTCAGAATGGTTACTGTAAAAGAAAGGATTGGGTTGTCTTTCGAACATCGGATCTCGAGTACAAGCTAAGGAGAAAGACTGCCATCTCAGGTATACCATGGACAGAGTAAGGAAAGGACAGTTCCTTTCTAGCGAGTCACTCCGTCTCCTTTCGGGGTAACCCCTTTATTGTGCTTACTTACAGGTAAGGGGAAAATGTTAGGTTAGAAGTGAATCACGTTCGAGTGCTTCTGTCTTCGAGCCAGTACCCTTTGACGACAAGGGATAAAGGATAAACAAGAAAGTCTCTGTTATTCAGTAGTAGTCCATGTCCCTTTTCAAGCGGCTAGTTTCTTGCCGTTCATATAGATCAATAGCAGGTTCTAAGGCTAGATAGCAAATAAGCTAGTTTAGTTCCCTCACTGATCCCTGCCAGAACAGTTAGAAAAGGAAGGAGGAATCTTTCAAGTTCATTTTGATTCATATGAACATGGGACAATCTTTCGAGTCCTATCTCTACGGGACATGATATCCAGCTCTAGCTTTCCTTGTATAGGGTGTTACAAAATACATCTTAATCCGAGGAATTAATGCTCTTACTAAGACCTGAAGGAACTTTTGAAAGGCAACTAGTGAAGATGCGCCAATATCCCCCTCTTTCATGAATTATTGCTGAGACATGCTCCGAGAGGGTTAGCCCCGGCTATCAAGATGGGATAAAAACACCTGTTTACTATTCCAAATGGGAAGATCTCGGGATTGCTTTTTGTTACATGAATTGGAATCTTCCCTCAAACAAGGAAGGAGGGCTGGTCGGTCAAAAGCGGGGTAGGCTACCAATACCAAGTCAGTCAATTCAGGTATTGTCTAAATTACAATGAAGCAAGAGAAAGCCTGGAAGAAAGTCCGTACTATTACTGCGCTAGGTGACAGGAGCGAAGCAGCTTTACCTTAAGGGGAGGGGAAGGAGCGAAAGCTGTGAGACCGAGTTTACGAGGCGAACGAGCTTCGGCAGTGAGACCGATAGGGAGAGGAGCGAAGGCTGTGAGACCGAGTTTACGAGGCGATTAAGCGAAGCTGCGAGACCGACAGGGAAAGGAGCGAAAGCGGTGAGCCCGAGGTTACGAGGCAAACGAGTTCAACAGCGAGACCAAAGGGAGAGGAGTTCAACAGCTCGACCGAGAGGGAGAGGAGCGAAAGCGGTGAGCCCGAGGTTACGAGGCGAACGAGTTCAACTGTGAGACAAAATAAAGCGAAGGAGTGAAGGAGAAATCATCTTGTTTTCGTTTCGGCTTAGTTTACCGTTCCAAAAGAAATAGGAAAAGGAGAAAAAGAAGAGAGAGGTTTAGATGAAGGAGATTCTCATCCAGCTTACCTAGTTACCTTGTTCAATCAGCCAGAGGAAAGAAAAGATCAGAGACCAGAAGTCCAGGCCAGGACGGAAGGGAAGATTAACCTATTTCCCTTGTGAAAGAGTGAAGGTTTCGTCTTTCTTCGTTTACTGTCTTTTCAGGGAAAGAAAGGATAGGTTGAGTCTCATTGAGTTGAGTCTGTGTTTACAGTTCCATCAGGAAAAGGTTCCTTCTTTCTATGACGAATTGACTCTCCCGTAAAGAAAGGAATATCTTCTTCTTTCTCGTCAGGTTCCGGAAAAGGAGCCAAGCTGCTCGACCAAGGGGGAGAGGAGCGAAGCTGTGAGACCCGTAGGGTGAAGGAGTTCACTCTCATTCATCTTGAGTCCCCCTTCAAACACTGTCAAGTCTCATTAATCTTTCATCTCCCTTCTTTCTTTCACAGTAACCAAGGTAAAGCCGCTGCCGCTAATGAATGGACTCTCCCGGATTTCATTCTCGTCAGGTTCCTTCCGGTTTCACTAGCTCTTTTCTTTGTCTTTCCTCTCCGGTAAAGGTTCAGTAGCTCAGGGAAGTCTCGTTAGTCTTGATTCTTCTTTTACAGTTAGTTCATTCATAAATAGGGAGAGGTTCAGAGTTCCATCTGGTTCAGGATAGGGTCCGGAGTTTAGGAAGAAGACTCAGACAGAGTGATCTCATAGCTCAACCCCCGTGAAAGAAAGAATCATCCTCCAGTTTACCGAGTTTCATTAGTCAAAGGTTTAAGGTTTCGGCTTTCCTTGAAACACTTGATGAATAAGGAGAAAGATCAGTTCCTTCATAAATAGGTGTAGGAATGACCTCGAATGAATAAGGAGTTAAGACTGACTGTTCACAATTACTTCCTTCTCATAACTCACAAGAACGGAACAGAATAGAGGGGAATTAATCTTTCTTCCTCTTTGACAGTTCCATCAGGGACAGTAAATGAATTAGCTAATGAACCCATTTACCGAGTCTTTGAATAAAGAGGCCCGAAGCAATGAGACCCTAAAGGAAAGGACAGAAAGAAGATGCTTTAACCTATTTACCGAGTTCAAGAATAAATAGGGACAAGTTATTGAGCTAAGGATAATCTTTCGGCTTTCCCTTGTTCAATGACCTAAAAGGAGAGGAGTGAAAGCAGGTTCCGGTGATTGAGCTGATCATCCTGCTACTTTACCTTGTCTTTCAGGGAATAAAGAGGTGCAGGTTCAGTAGTTAGTCCAGTTCTACAACTCGATAGTCTTTGTTTACAGGGAATATCGGTGAAGGATCCAAATCAGTGAAAGAAGGAAAAGGTTCTGTAGAGAAGCTGATAGTTTACTCGGTTCAGGTGAAGTAGTTCTGTCTCATGAATAAGGGGTTGAGTCTTTCGTTGAGTCTTGACTTACTCATTACCGAGTTCAAGAATAAAGAGGAGCCCAGCCACTTTACAGTTCAAGAAGGAAGGGACAGGTAAATGAGTTTACAGTTCTAGAAGGAAGGGACAGGTAAATGAGTTTACAGTTCAAGAATCAATCCATAGGTGAAAGAAAAGAGCTACTTCATTCATCCTTCTTACAGGCAGGAGAGGAAAGAAAAGAGGTCAATCTGGTTCCCTTGTTTACTCTGAAAGAAGAAATAGGTGAAATCAGGAAAAGGTGAATGTGTAAGTAGCTGCGAGAGGAGCGAGGCTGTGAGACAGAGTAAAAGCGAATGAGCGAAGCCATGAAGACCCAGAGGGAGAGGAGAAAGATCAGTTAAAGAAAACACCCAGTTACCTTGGTCAATAAGGGAAAGAAAAGAGAACAGACCCAGTGAAAGAAAAAGAGCTACTTCACCCATTTACCTTGGTCAATCAGCGAGAGTAAATGAAGACGCAGCTTTTCTTCCCGAGTTTACTGTTCAAGAATAACTCACAAGAATTAAGTAGAATGATCCGAGACAGAGCTAAGATTCCCATTCTCTGTTTACAGTTCAAGAAGGAAAAGGAGAAGAGAATGAATAAGGAGTTAAGACTTTCAACACTTGATTCAGAAGGAGAAAGAATATATATATATATGCTTTATCGGTTGAAGAAAGAAGGAAAAGAAAAGGAGTGAGCTTGGCTTAATCTCATTTGAAGAGTCTTTCAAGCGGAATCAAAGGAAAGAGAAGAGACAGAGTTTACAGTTCAATCAGGTGACGGAGTGAAACAGCTCGACCAAGAGGGAGAGGAGCGATGCAATGAAACCTTAAGGGGAGGGGAAGGAGCTTGCTGATCTTTCTTTCATTCTCTTTTTGTAAACTCTCATTAATCTTGAGTTGAGGAGAAGAAGTACTTAAGTAAAGGACACAGGTTACGTCGCGAAGCAATGAGACCGATAGCGAACGAGAGGAGCCAAGCAACGCCGAGAGTTAAGTCTTAGCTTAGTTTACAGTCAGGGAAAGGAGAAGAAATAGTCAAAGTAGCTCAGCCGGCCGAGGACAAGGAGCTGATCATCCTATCCAGCCTATTGACCTTGTTCAACCGAGTTTACAAGCGGCAGGGGAAGGAGATTGAACCAAACCAAAGACCTATTACCTTATTCCAGAGTGAAAGAAGGGAAACATAGGGAGAGGCGAAAAGATCAGTTACAGAAAGTTCAGGTAAAGTAGCCAGAAGGGGCAGGCGCAATGGAATAGCTTGAGCTTCTATTTCTCTTTGATTCTTTCTTCTTCTTTAGTAAAGGGGAATCCATCTTCAGTCTTTCCTTCCAGACTTCCTAATTACCAAGTTCAATCAGGGAAAGGTGAACAAGAACTGTTCAAGAATCACTCACAATAACAGAACAGAGAATGCATTAATCGAGAGTGAGTGTTTACAGTCCCATTCTTCTTTCATTTGATGCTCCCCATAACTGTAGTCAAGTTTCATTCTTCTTCTTTCCACTTTCTAAGGTATAGATAGAGAGATAGATAATTCATTTCTTCTCTTGCTTTCTTCCTTCAGACTTCCGAGAAGAGAATTACCGAGTTACATCAGGCTCAGGAGGTAAGGAGCAGATACTCAAGTTTTCCTTTATTTATAGTCTTTACATACAGTACAATAAATTAACAAGAGAACTGACCGGAATAGTATAGTCAAGAAAAGAAGGCGAAGGAACCCCCTTTTAAGAAGGAAGAGTAAAGAACACCAACCAAGCAAGCAAGCTGGTTAGTAGAGTTAGAGCCGACGAAGGGAAGCACTGTTTAGAGTTAGAGCCGAAGGGGAGCGCTGTTGAGGTTATTTATTGAGTCTTATTGAGTTTACCTCGTGACCAGAATAAATGGGGTGCAGCAGCAAAGCAACTCCCGACAGTAAAGGTTCCTGGGAAAGAGAAAGAATCGAGAGTTGAGTCTTTCAAAGCTGCTAAGGTGAAGGATCAAGATCAGTTAAAGAATTCATCTTGAGGATTTACTGACAGTTCACTCTCATGTTGAGTTTTGTTGAGTCTTTCCTTTCAACACTTTCAGGTTCAGTAGTTCACTCTCATTCATAAGGAGTTTAGTCTCCCTTCTTTCAAACACTTACAAGTCGAAGATCAAGAATGAATAGGGTCAGGAGTTAAGGTTTCGTCGTCTTCCTCTTCCGTCTCATGAATCGAGATTTTTTCCTTTCAACACTTTAAGGTTCAGTAGCTAATGAGTTTACCGAGTTCAAGAAGAATCAGATCAAGAGGAGCCCGAGCAAGCCAGCCAGTTCCTTCCAACCCAGCAAGTAAGAAAGCCAGTTCCTGTTCAGTAGCTAATGAGTTTACCGAGTGAAAGAAGGTTCTGTCTCATTCATGTTGAGGATTGACTGACAGTTCACTCTCATTCATCGATAGTCTTTACTGTTGAAATAGGGTAAAGATAGACTTTTTCATCCTCAAAATAAGGGAGAGATACAAGAAATTTCTTGTTGGTCGGTCCGTCAGAGGGAAAGAAGTAGGAGTCTTTGTCTTTGTTTCGTCTCCCTTCTGTTTCCTATTTATTCTATCACTGTAAAGTCGTCTTCTTCTTTCGTTTCGTCTTTCCTTTCTTTTTCTTCTTCAATCAATTCTCTTTCTTGTAAAGCAGCTAATTCCTCCTGTCAAGTTCAGTAGCTCCTTTGATTTACTCGACTGGAAAGTTCAGGATTGAAGGAGAATTTATAGGAGTAAGTAGCTCGACCGTAAAGCAGCTAGCCAATTCAGTGATTCTTCCTCTTTCTTTCATTCTCTAAAATAGGCTGGATGAGAATCAGGTCAAGCAGCTAATTCATTTATTCTTTCACTGTACATCAGGAGCGAAGCAATGAGACTGATAGGGGGAGGCGTGAAGTCAGTCTCTTTCCTCTCATTGAGCTATTTTCATTTACTCGACGGGAAATATCTGATTCTTCTTCTTTCTTGTCAGGTGATTGAGAATGAATCTTGTTGAGTTGAGTCTTTCAAGCGAGTCTTTCTTTACAGTTCAAGAATAAATGGGTAGGTGAAGGAAAAAAGAGATGAGAGACCGGAGAATAGTTCAACCCTTAGTTACAGGAGAGGGAATTAATTAGATTAGCTGCTTTACCTTGTAAAATGATAAATAGGGAATATCGTCAAAGAAAAGGTTCTTCTCATCCAGCCTATAAGGTTACCAAGTTCAATAAGGGAAAGATCAGAGACAGACAGTGAGAGGCGCGAAGCAACTTGACTGACAATGAATGAATAGGTGAAGTAGGGAAGGATCTAGAATCTCTCTCTTTTCGTCAGTCAAGGTTACGGAGTGAACTCGAATGAGTCTTTTCTTGCTTTAGTCTTTCAAAGCAAAGCAGCTAATGAATTGACTCTCATGTAAAGGGTCAGGATTAATTGAACAACAGAAAGAGAATAAGGAGAAAGAGAAGAAAAAGAAAGAAATAGGCTGAAGTCAGTAGTGATTGCGAGTTAAAGAATCAATGGGGTCAGGTTCAGTCAGTAGCTCAGTCTCATTCTTGCCTCTTTCGGCTTTCCCTTGGTTACTGTTCAAGAAGGTGATTGAGAATGAATCTTTCGTATTGATCTTTTACAGTTCAAGAATAAATAGTCAAAGGAGAATGATGAATAAGGAGTGTTTACAGTGAGTTCAAGAATAACTCCCAATAAGTAAGGGAATATCGTCATCAAAGAGAGAAAGAAGGAGCGCAGCAGACTGATAGGTGTTACGAGGTGAAGGAGGTAAGATCATCAGAGTTGTAGAGGTTAAGGGGCGAAGCTATGAGACCGGAGAGGAGTTTACCTCGTTCAATCAGGGAAGGGAATGAGGGAATCCCAGCCAGCCTATTTACCGAGTGAAAGAAAAGAGACCAAGGTTAAAGTACAGTTAAAGAATAACTCACAAGAACGGAACGAAATAGAGTATAAGGTTCAGTCGCTTCTCTTTCATTTTCTTTTCTTACTGTTGTTCCATCTGTCTCAGTCATAAGGAGTCTTGTTGACTTGTTTACGAGGTGCGAGGTTCAAGTGCAGGGTTTCGGTTGAGGCTTTACAGTCGAGTCAATGAATTAGCTACTAAACCACATTCACCTATTTACCTTGTTTACTACTGTTCCAGAAGGATTGAAGGAGAGAAGCTAAGCTGCTTTATCTAGTCTTTGAATAAATAGTAGTGAAACCCGAGTAAAAGAGTGAAATCAGGTTCCGGAGCTTGACCTGATGATCATCATCCAACCTATTCTATTTACCTTACCTTGTTACCTTACCTTGTGATTGAGTTCCTGTCGAATGAATAAGGAGTTACGTCTTGACTTCCAGTTCAGTCTCTTTCTTTCATGTCTTTCCTTTCAACACTTTCAGGGGCGAAGACATGAAACCATACCCGGTTCAGGGGCAAAGCCTTGAGACCCATAGGGCGAAGAGGCAAAGACACGAAACCGTACCCGGTTTAGGGGCAAAGACACTTTACCGTACCCGGTGAAGGGGCAGGTTTGAGTTCAATCAGTCTCATTCATCGTAGAGTCTTTCAAAGCTGCTAATGAATTTCTTCTTGTTGAGTCTTTCCTTGATTCATAAGGAGAAAGAGAAGAGCTAAGATTCCGAGGTTAGAGTGAAAGAAGGGACAAGTGAAGGAGCATTCTTGTTTCGTCTTTACTTGATGAATAAGGGAGAGGTGACGGCAATGGAATTGTGAGACCGAGTTTACGAGGCGAACGAGCTCTGGCAGTGAGACCAAGAGGGAGAGGAGCGAAGCAATGAAACCGATAGGTGATTGAGCTTGACCTTCTTCTTTTCTTACAGTCGAGTAAAAGAAAAGAGTGAAATGACAGAAAAATAGGGAATAGCGGGGAAGGGGCCCCACCCACAAACAAGACTAACAGCAACAGAACAAACAAGATCGGAAACCCTTACATTCAGACGGGAACAGAAAGGAGCGGACAGCGGAAAAACAAAGACCGCATATACCCAACAAACAAAAACACACCCCAAGCCTCGAAACAGAAACATTAGACAGACCAACCACAACAAACAAAGAAAGAACACCCAGCCCCTACCCCTAATCAGATCTATCCCATGTGTCCTCCTTCCCGCAGTTTGCCAGTTCGATTCGGTACAGAATACATACCTTCCTCCGACGTTGGGTTAGCCTCTATTTGACGCAACACTTTCGACAAATACAAGAGACGGGAATTAGCCACAAAATACCCTTTTTACAAAAGCAGAGGCCATGTTCTCTCTTTCGTACGAACAACAGAACTAAATGACCCAGGCTCACCAACCCCTTCCTCCGCACTTCGGGGAACTACAAGTTGCAGTGGCCATACCGCGTATCCCTCCCCTGCCTCATTTTGGTAGATAAAGTAACCCAGCGTTTCCTCTTTCTTGAACAGGCGCTTGTCAGGAATCGACGGATACTCACCTCTCCTTTCCATTAGGAAACTCTCATTACGCCCTTCCCCTATTCTCTTGAAAGGATCCACAAATGTAAACTCAGAAGGACCCACCACAGACTCTACACTCTCCTTTTTCTTCAATGGGATCATAGCAAAGTCGAGTAACGAAATCACTCCTCCTGCCTTACGAAAGCGGGTCTCCAAAAGACAGCAGTAGAGCACCGGACGAACTCTTTTAGCTTCATCTTCCTCCCCGACCGAAAGGCCTTTAGTTGACGGCCCACACAGAGGGACAGAAGCGAACCCTCCCTTGTGAAAAGGTACCCATCCTCCAGTGAACCCGCACAAGACAACCTTCTTTCCAGGTAACCCCTTATCCCTTGCAACTCCTCCACTCTTGCTCTTACCTCTACTTCCTCCGTTATGAGCAAGGCCTCACAGTCATTATACAAGAGCGAACGGCTCCTACCCCTATTACCATCCGACACACCATGGGACCCAAGCGACGAACCTTTACCTGAAAAACCTTCTGATTCAACCCCAGAGCATTCTGCGCGAAGACTCCTTATTCATCAGACAGATTGAACTCGTAAACTATCTCTCTCCTGCCTGAACACCTATTTCTTCTTTCATTGAACTGTACAAGGATCCTTCATCTTGTCTTGCTTTCGGCTTGATTCTTGAACTGTAAAGTCAAGAAAGAAAGGTTCTTCAAATAGCTTGACTTACCTCCAGAAATAAGGGAAGGGAATATCGTCAAAGAAAGGAGCGCACTCTCATTCATCTTGAGTTGAGTCTTTCCTTTCAATACTTTCTATTTCAGGATCAAGACTACAGGAAGGGAGAGGAGCGAGGAAATCTCGTTGCTCGCTCCTTCACCTATTTATTCTTGAAAGACTCAACTCACAACCTATTCTTGAAGGGAGAGGAGTGAAGCAACGAGACAGACCGCTATGGGAAAGAGAAGAGAAAGAATAACTCACAACCACTGACCTTGTTCAAGAATAAATAGGTGAAGGAGCGAAGCCGCTTTACCGACAGGGGAGGGGAAGGAGTTTACAGTTAAAGAAAGTGAAGGAAGAGGAAAGAAAGGGGCCAAGCCGAGGTGATTGAGTTAAGTCGAATTCATCTCTTTGTTTACAGTTCAATCTAGGTCAGGTTAATAAATCAGGTAATAGGTAAAGCTGTCCGCTAATGAATGGATGGACTCTCCCTTACAGTCTCACATACATATTCCTCTTCTCCTGTATTGTATGTAAAGTGAAGGCGCGAAGCCGAGGAGAAAGATCAGTTAAAGAATAACATAGAATAGGTTCCGGAGCTCAGGGAATAGAAAGGGGCAGGTTCCGGAGTTCAGGATCATCTTGTCTTGCTGTAGTCTCCCTGAATTTCTTCTTTCACAGTAAAGGTTCCGTTCAGGATTGAATTCATTTACTCGACTGTAATAGAATATCTGATTCTTCTTCTTTCATTTCATTCTTCTTCAGCTACCCTACCCCTACCTAACTAAATGATTCGTCTTTCCTCTCCCGTAAAGTCTCTCTCATTCAGCTTTCGTCTTTCCTCTCCCGTCTTGACTTACTATTTCGGAGAATTCCTCTTGAGTAGTCTTTCCTCTCCCGTCTTTCCTTACTGTTCCATCTCATTCATCTTGAGTTTCGTCTTCACTCTCATGAATAAGGAATCGATAGTCTTTCTCTTTTTCTTTTACCTCGCCTCGTTCAATCAGTCCAATGGAGGGTTACTCTCATCTTCTTTGTCTTTGTATAGGGAAGTTTACCTCGTGAAAGAATTGTCTTCTTCTTCTTTTAGAGGATTGAATGAATTTACTCGACTGGAAAGGTCCAGGATTGAATAGGAACAAGAAGAAAGAGAAGAAAAAGAATAAGTTCGGGAGCTAGCTTCTCATCCTGCCTATTTACCGTGAAGTAGCGAAGGGAATATCGTCAATTACCGATTGAGTGAAAGAAGGTAGGTTCGTGAAGTAGTTCAGTTCTACAACTCTCTCTCATTCATTCATCTCTTTTCTTACAGTTTCTGGTTCAGTAGTGAACGATGACGAATAAGTCGTCTTTCTTGCTTGAGTCTTGAAAAGCAGCGTCTTCATTCTTGAACTGTTCTGTCTCATTCCTCTTGAGTTGAGTCTTGAAACACTTGATGAATAAGTAGAAAGAGAAGAGAAAGATCAGGGAAAGAACAAGAACAGAACAGATGGTCATAGAGTCAAACAAAGGTTCAGGATTGAATAGGAACAGAATAAGGAGAAAGAGCTGTTCAAGAATAAATGGGTTAAGTTAAGGAGCTTTACCGAGTCTTTGAATAGTTCCACCCTAGGGAAATGAAAAAATAAATAGGCAGAGGAGTCAGGTTCCGTCACCCTTCTTAATCCAATAACTTCTGGTAATAAAGGTGAAAGAGAATGACTGAGAGAAGAAAGAATAGGAATTGAATATGAATCAGGGGAAGGGAATAGAGCGGAAGGAGATTGATAAAGGTTACGGTTACGGTGAAGTAGTGAAGGGAATAGCGCGGAAGGAGAAAGAGAAGTTAAAGAAGAAATAGGGGAAGGTGATTGAGCTTGACCTTGTGAAAGAACGAAAGAAGCCGAGCCGAGTTTACTGGTCAATCAGGGAGAGGCAATTCATTAGTACAGTGAAGGGAGAGGAAAAGGAAGAAGACGAAGACAGAGTGAAAGAATAGTGAAACCCGAGGTCAATCTGTCTCATGAATAAGGAGTGTTTACAGTTCGTGAAAGGGAGAGGGGCAGGAGCGAAGCTGTGAAACCTTAAGGGGAGGTTCAGGGTCATTCGCTTCTCTTTCTCTTCTCCATGGATTCTCCCTTACACAGTCAAGTTGCATTCTTCTTTCGTCTTTCCTTAATAATGAATGAATTACTTCTAGCCCCAAATAGCCCTAAAAATAGGTTGGATGACAGATCGGCCATATTAGTACTCATAAATCAGGGTAATTGAAATGAAGTTACCGAAGGAGGTTGTAAATAAAGGAAAAGGGTCGTTTTCGCTTTGAATATAACTTCTTCTTGATTTGTTTGTAAAAAGTAAATAGGAAAGGAATTGACGTCACTTTTTCTATTTGAAGATTGAAGAAAGACAGAGGCCACAGCTGATATACTAAAGGTATAAGGAAAAGCCTTTTCTTATAACACAAAATTGGATAAGTCAAGCTACATTTAGGCTGCCCACATGCTTTTTATTTGTTCAAAATCAAAGCACTCCATTCGCATCCGCCTTTTCTAAATTTCACATGAAAATAGAAAAAATATACACAAAAATCTGACTTGCCAAACTGAATAAACAGAATGCTGCAAGACATTAGTGAGGAAATAGCTCCAGTCAAGAACCTAAATAAGCCAAATGGTAGGCGCTACTTACTAACTCATATAACTTTCATGTTTAGACTTTAGTTTTCCTCTCATGATGATTGATTATCAAGGTAGTGCCTCAAAACAAAAACAGGAAAAGAAAGAAAGTACGGACGAGCTACATGCAGAGAAATTAGCATGTGTGGTTGGGGACCCCGGTATACTGTTAAAATATGTGTAGGTTCCTGTAATTTGAGTGAGATTGTCGTGGCTGGCGCAAAAGCGGATATGGTTGCAGGCTATAATGTAGAATATGTGCGGCGAGCCTTAAGAGTCCATTGTTGGCGGAAGTCAATGTCCCGGAGATTCATTCTGACTGAAACAAGGGTTCAAACTTGTTTGCATTTTGTTTGAAAATCCAAATTGAAAAAGTGGGGGCAAACGAGAGAGCCCACTTCCAACGAGCAACGTATATCTAAGTGGTCTTTTCCTCTCTTATCTTGGGAACCATCACAAATACGGCACGGTAGGCTTTAAACGTTCTGTGTCGTCTAGCTGAGCCTATCATAAGATAGATGATTAGCGCAGACCTGCTCCCTCCTTTCAATATTTAAGAATAGTAAGTCAAAACCCAGCTGTCTAGTCAATCTCTTTTATTGGACAGCAAACAGGATAATGAAGAAAACTCAAACCGATCACGACATATATTTGTGAGATTTCTGATTTAGACTATAGCTTTTTTGTTTGTTTTCTATTTAGTTTTTGTAATGGAATTTTTCCAGATGGGTAAAGCCTGAGCTGACTTTCTCTCGGGTATTCCCTGTTGTTTTTAAACTGAAACTATTATAGAAATAATGATGAGATTATTCTATGTTTTTATTTTGATTTTCAATTCCAACTTGATATTTGATAATAGAAAATTCTATAAATGCCCGTTCCTTTATCGTTGGGGGTCATAATCTTACTAGCCGTAATCGTAAATCGTAATCAAAAAAGCAAAAATAGCGGATAACCTATGGCTGGATTGAATCCTTTTTTCTAGTAGCGATGTGAACTCTTTCGCAGGAGGAGTGACTGAAACAAAAGGATGTTTGCTTGTGAAGCTGACAGTTGGCCAAAAATAGCGGATAACACAAGAATGAATGAAGTAGAATGAATGAAGGAAGGAAGGAAAGTCAAACAAAGGAAGAAGTAGTCAACGACGGGAATAATAGAGTACCAGAATCAAACGTAGCTCGAGCCAAAGGCGACAGACAGCGAGGAGAAAAAAGTGGGTTCTTTCACTTTTCATACTTTTAAGAGAGGTTCTGACCTAGTAACTTCGTCACTTCAAAGGTGATAGTAGAGGTAGTTCCGCTCATTGAAGTCAGTTCGTCATCCTTCGTCCTTGGAGAGAGAGAACGGGAGAGTCAATTCATTAGCGGCTTGATCGAGTGAAAGAATTGTCTTCTTCTTCCTCTTTCATTCTTTTACCGGAGCAACTCTTTGTTCAATCAGGTTAATTAATAAATCAAGGTTCAGGCAATGGAATCCCTTTACCGTTCAATCAGGTAATATCGGAAAAGAAAAGGTGAGTGAAGGAGCAAACAGACCCACAGAAGGGAATGAGGTCAGAGAAGCTGCTTTACCGAGTGAGTGTTTGAATCAATAGGTGTAGGAGTGAAGGATAAGGATCACTCTTGTTGAGTCTTTCAAGCGAGAGGAAAAGCAAAGAGAAGAGACAGACCGTAAAATCACTTTACCCCTTGTGTTTGAAGGATTGAATATTCGAGAAGGAATAAGGAAGGAGCAAATATCTTTTACAGTTCAGGTAGAGTCCAAGTCAGAAGACGAAGACAGAGTTCTAGAAGGGAATGAGGGCAGATCAGAAAAGAGACCGAGCTGGAAAGGTTCAGGAGTAAGTACCTCGACGAGAACGAGAAGAGACCAAAGGAAAAGGATTTCATGAAAGAATAAGTAGGAGCCGGAGAAGATCAAGAATGAATCGAGAGTTGAGGATTGACTTCCGAACTAACTCATTACCTAAATCAAAAATGAAACTTGACAGTCGTAAAGCATCAATTTAATAAGCAATGGGCCTTACAGTCTCATGAAGAAATAGAGTAGTTAAGGAGTGAACGATCATTAATCTTTCGGGGAGTCTTTCCTTTCAACACTTGATGAATAAGGGGGAGAGAGAAAGAGAAGAGCTAAGATTCCCTATTTACAGTTCAAGAAAGAATCCGAAGGAGAGAAGTTCGTAAACAAACACCTATTCTATTTACCTTGTGAAAGAGTGAACAGAGTGAAAGAAGGTGATTTCAGTAGTTCTATCTAATTCTTCTTGAGTTGAGTCTTTCCGAACTCAAATACCGGGATTTTATCCCAAAAAATAGACAGATGATAGAATTTGTGAATTAATGCTCTTTACATGAAAAAGAGTGAAAGAATTAAGGTTTCTTCTTCTTCTCATCCTTCCAGCCTTCCGAACTCATTACCTAAAAAATAGCCCTCAAAATAGACAGAGGAGTAAACTCTCATTCTTGTTGAGTCTTAGTTTACCGTGAAAGAAGAAATATAGGAAAAGGAGCGAAGCAGTGAGACCTTGTTTACAGTTCGTCAAGGGAGAGGTTCAGCCAGCCAATGAAATTGCTTTACCTCCTTCAATCAGGAAAAGGTTTAAGGAAAAGGATCGTTCATCTTTCTGACAGGGAATATCGTCAAAGGTGATTGAGCTTCTCTTTCTCTTTTACCTTGTGTAAAGGTTCAGTAGCTCAGCAATGAGATCGATAGGTTCAGTAGTTCACTCTTTCTTTCATTCTCTGATTCTTCTTTAATAGAGAGAGGATTGAATGAATTTACTCGACTGTAAAGGGGAAGGAGTAAGTAGGGCTAGGATTAAGAGAAGAAAAAGACGAAATAGGTTCAGGCAATGAAATTGTGAAACCGAGTTTACGAGGTTAAGGCAATGAAATTGGGAAACCGAGGTTACGAGGTGAGAGGGTGAAGGTAAAGGAGAGGAGCGAGAGGAGTGCTCTTCGTAGCTAGCTCGAGGTCAGCTTGACACTATGACTGTTTACAGTGGAAAACCCCATTCTACCTCTTCAAACGACAGTGGTACCATTTCTTGTTTTGACTACTATTGTATGTTATGATCATTTTGATTTGCTGCTACAAGGTCAGATACCGAGAAAGCAAAGGAATTTGACACTGCAATAACTACAGATCACATCCATACTCTCATGGTATGAATTCATCAATGGGGATACCCACTAGTCGGGGATGTCTAACTTAACCACATTGACAGCTGGAACTTCATTTGCAGCAGTGGACGCAAGAGCATACTTCCCAACCAACACAAAAGCCGGGATTGGAATAACCTTTGCTTCCGGACCCTTATTGCTCAGGGCTAGATTCTTTTCATTCACCTTCTAGTTACTCTTGTGAACTCATAGCATTCTCTTCACTTAACGGCTTACCCGTGGGATATCATTAGATAAGGGCTCCCCCATCTTCTTCTTCTTTTCCAAGCTTTTCACCGGCTCAACCGACTGGCTTACCCAGGCAGGGACATATTTCACCGTAGCTAGTCGGGCCCAACATGAACTAAGCTCATTTTACATCGCTCATCAGTGTTATGGGATGGTCTAATTGGGGTAGCTATTCATAAAAAGGTTGCCCAAGGGTCAGAGTAGTATATCTAGTGAGTCTTTCCGAGGAATATCTGAAGGTGGGTAGGTAATCCTATTTAGCTATCTCTGCCGAAAGATTCTCTGTGAGTTGGTCCATCTTCCAAAGGAAAGGAGTCTCAGCGATCCCAATCAGTAGTGATTTCTGACGCAGTTCAGGCATTGGTGATCTCAGTGGTTGATTCAGGGTTAAGCCAGGGTTATCCCCCGATATATAAGTGGCCGAGATCTTCTCTCTCTCCGTGTCAATCTATGGTATTTCGTATCCGTGGTATCCTCCGCTGCAGTCAAACAAAGTTGTTGGGCCTTCCTACAAGGTTCGTCAGTCTCTTCCCTCACCGCAGTCTCGCTCGTCGCTTCCAGTCGGATTAATAGTTGGAATTCTTCCTCAGGTGCAGTATGCCAAGCGGTATCCTATCTTTGTCTGGCCTTTAGGTGATATATTCGAATAAAGTGGGCTATCTGGGCGGAAATCCCCTGGGTAGGAAAGAACTAGGTGTTGATTCACCTGGCCTGGCTATCTTTGAAGACCAAGAAAGATGGATATTGCAGCGCTTACTGATTCAATCACAGCTGATACGCATTCATTCAATTGCAGCTACTTCGAAAAGCCTATGTAAAGGGCCCGGCTTCCCAGCACGAACGTCTTCTCTTTCTCTCTTGCCGATTTCGAACTCCTGGCCGACTAAAACCAAAATAGAAATGCAGTTGATCTTCTTGCAGCTGAGAGAGATACTGGCATTGAATGAAGCTGATTCCCCCTTCCTTATTGGAAAGAAATCAGTCTAACCATATTTGATCATCCCCCGCCTCTCTCTCAATCTCATACGCGGGTAGCCCTCTCAATGGATCCCTCTTGCCTGTGCCGGGGAGAAGTGGTTGCTTCGCTTCCTTAAGTAGAGTGCCAAGAGCTTGTAGAGAGCTATCAATCATTCTGCATTCACTCAGTTGACTAAGATTCAACCATTTTTTCTTGAGAGATTGAATAACCAAAATGAAGTACCCAAGCGCGGGATGAGCCTTTCTTTAGGGATTCCACCTTTAGGGATTCCACTTTCAGGTGCAGGACTTCCTCTTGATGCAAGGTTTTGCCAAGAATCTGCTTTTACTGTTCACTTCTCCGATCTTCTTTAATGGAGAAAGGCGTTGACACATGACTACATTTCAATGCTTTAACTCTTTCAGTACGTGGAAGAACCTTCTTTGCTCAGCCGATTAGCTTTCCTTCCTGCCGGACCGATCCCAACAGTAGCCGATCCTAGCCCAGGGAATGAGACTGACGTTTACTATCAGAAGTGAGCCAAGCTAACTTCATACTAAAGAACTTATAAGTGTTGAGACTCAAAGTCAGGAAGGACTCCACCTATACCTATCTAGCTATCCATTTTAGAGCTGTAAATAGAAGAAAGCTACAATCTCATAAAGCTTGCAGGCAAGGCATTGAAAACAAACCTCCGCTCTTGGCTAGCATCCAGACTGCCTTAGTTAGCTACGTCCCTCAGGGTTTAACAGCCAGAAAGTCACGCAGCGAGCTATCAAACAATCGTGAACTCCAGAAAGAAAAGAAAGAACTCCAGCAAAGAGAGCATAGACGGTTACTGCTACTTTCAAGCCTAAGGAAAATAGCAGGGGTTCTCATTACTATGGATATATCCTCACCATCGTCCTTCTCTTCCATTTTCTTTGTATCCTTTTTAAAGGCCCTGTCTTCCAATCAATCTTTCGTACTCCCTTCTCCCCCTTCGGTTAAAGCAAGCCCGTCCAATCCTCTACGCATTAACCCTTTCCCGCCTTCGACTTCAGTAACCAGCTCGCTGCTCTAACGAGTGGGTTTGAGCCAAGGGTTACCCAAGTCCTTCTTCTAATTGGCAAAAAAAGAGAAAGAAAGAAGAACATACGGGAGTAGGAAGAGCAAGTCAGCTACCCTGCCTCTCAGCTACTTCTATGCTCTTGTTTTCAATAGATAGGATGGAAGCACTATATGTGCCTTTGTCTATATTAGTTTATGTCTAACTCAAGAAATTGTGTGAAGGTGGATCGAGCTTAGACTCTTTATTATCCTGTGTCTACTCTTTAGGCATAATACCGTGACCAACAAAATGGAAAGAAAGGGAAGAAAGAGATGTAGAAATGGCAAATTCCGAAACGAAGGGGGGAAACCCATATGGTCAGTGGGTACACACCCAGATATCAACAATCAATCACATTACCCCTCAACTCATCCCTATTCACTACAATCACCATACATAACCAATTTGCTACACCGTGTACCCTCTACAAACACCAACCCAAGACCCACCAACCACCCCAACCAGGAGTAAAGAAGAGAGAGAGAGAGGAATTACTCCCCATTGAGGAACAAGGAATGGGCCAAGTTAGGCTGGTCTAAGATAGCAAGGGAAAGGCCTTACAACACAAAGTCTTGCTCATTCTCGATTATACTGCCTAGACGGACTTAATAGATGAAAGGTGGAGGTGATTGCATTCTTCATTTCTTCTTCTTCACTACTCATACAGGCTTGACGGTCTGCATGGAGGGAAAGAAGTCAACTTCCACATCGATATCCTACACATGCAAGTAGAACCTCTGATCCACCTTACAAGGCCCTTACTAAAGAGGATAGGCTTGAATAATCGGTTTGAATTCGAATGAGGGTTGGTTTTCTTCTTTTTTCGGTATGCCGGGGAGCGAGCAAGGAGCGATAGAAGGAAGTGGGATAGCCTGAGCTTTGGCAATGTTGCATAATGAGTACTGTCCACTCCAGCCCCTACGAATAGTCCTATCAAAACACAAAAGTCAGAGTTAGTGCTCACACCCCTTTTTGTTGTTCGAAGTCAATTCATTCCTTTTGCAATTGAAGTTGGAAATGCTTGCGTATTCAGACTTCCAAAGTTTAGGAGGTTTTCGGCCCTTTACCCTTGGGCTTTATCTTCTTAATTTAATGGAGTTTCAGATCAGATACAACTTGTACTTTTTCATCTACTCATTCCGTGGAAAAGCTAGTACCTCGGTACCATTACAACACGAAAAGAAAGAAAGCGAGATACTGGAATACGAGGGGAAGGAGAGAAAGAAGCAGGCAGGGAAGAAAAGAAAAGGTTAATTAATAAAGAAAGGGGAAGGTAAGGAATTAATGCTAATAGATAGCAGGGGCAGGTTCATCAGCTTCTCTTTCATCGAGTCTTAAGAATAATCAATAGGTGAAAGAAAAGAGCTAGATCATTCATATGCTTTACCTTCTAAAAGAGTGAAAGAAGTAATAGTTCAGGACAGAAGGGAAGATGCTTTAACCTTAACCACCTATTTAACGAGTTAAAGCAAGAAAGGAATAGAATAGAGACTCAGGGGAAGGAGAATTTATAAGGAGTTGAGAAACACTTGAGAATCCATACAGCCTATTTACTACAATCAGACAGAGGAAAGAAAGCACAGAGAACAGAAGGACAGGACAGAAGGGAAGATGCTTGACTTTCACCTTGTTCCGGAAGGGAATATCGTGAAAGAAGAATAGTACAGCAGGGTTTCGCTTTAGTCTTAGTTTACAGTTCAATAATAGGTGAAAGAAGCAAGAAGTATGTATAGTATAGGTCAGGTAATACACTAGACAAAAGGAGTCAAGTAAGTAGAGTAGGAGTAAGGAGAGTAGGAGTAACGAGTAGGCAGAGGAGAGAGGAGTAGGATTAGTTAAAGAATGAATCTTGTTTCGTCTTACCTTACCGGAAAAGGTGAAAGAGGAAGTAGGCAGCAGAGAGAGGAGAAAGACAAGAACCAGACAAGAAAAAGAGAAGAAATAGAGTATTAGGGGGACAGGGTATTAGTTATCTATAGATACTAATTATTAGTTCTAGTAGTTCTTGTAGTTCTTTCTCCTAGTAGTTCTTTCTCTTGGTAGTTCTCTTATAGTTCTATTAGGGAAGACAGAAGTAGGTTATCCTTTGACAATTAATATTCTTTCTTAGTAGGGAAGACAGAAGGAGGTTATCCTTCTCTTACAATACTCTTTCTTAGGGAAGACAGAAGTAGGCTATCCTTCTTACAATACACTCTCCTCTCGACAGGGAAGGCTTGACTCGACATCGTTTGTTCTCTTCCAAACTAGCCTGTTCCGTAAACTCTAATGAATAAGGAGTTGAGTTGCCAGTTCACTCTAATGAATTCATCCTCCTTGGCTTGATTGAGTCTACCTTCTTCAAACAAACACAGTAAAGGTGATGAAAGAGTCTGACTCCAGGCCTGCTCCTTCCAACACCTAGCCTGGCTCGAAAACTCTCATATGCATCTTTACTTGAGGCTTGAAATGAAACACTTTCTCTCTCATCTAAAAGAGTAGAATAGAAAGAAAGCAGCAAGCAAGCAAGAAGAAAGAGAAGGAAGAGAACGAAGAGAACGAAAGACAGAGCAGAGACAGCCCGAGCTAGCAAGCAAGAAAAGAAAGAAAGAAAGCAAGCAGCAAGTTACGGAAACTCTAATGAATTAGTCTTGAGTTCAGTCTTACAATTCAACGAATAAATAGAGTATTAGGGGGACAGGGTATTAGTTATCTAGAGATACTAGTTATTAGTTCTCTCTCTCTCTTTCGACAGGGAAGACAAAAGAAGGTTAGCCTTTGTACAATACTCTCTTCTCTACTTCTTAAGGGAAGACAAAAGAAGGTTAGCCTGAATACAATACATTCTCTTCTTCGACAGGGAAGACAGAATAAGGTTATCCTTCTTACACAATCCATTCCCCTCTTCTTCTTACAGAGTCCACCTTCAAACAAAGACTGTAAACGTAAACTCAGACAGACAAACAAACAAACAGACAAGCTTCAGGCAAGCCAGGCAGGCAGGGGAAGCAGAGCAGAGCAGAGCGCAGAGCAGCTAGCAGCAGTTAAGCTTAAGCTAAGGTTACATACAGACAGAGCAACCAGGAGAGGAGCGAGCGAGCGAGCAGACAGACCAGAGCAAGAGCAGGCAGAGCAAGCAACCAGGTAAGGTAAGTCAGACAGACAAGACAAGACAAACAAGACAGGTTACATAGACAACAGCAGAGGAGAGCAGACAGAGAGAGCAACCATGTAAAGTAAGTCAAACAGACAAAGAAAGACAAGACAGGTTACGCGCAGACAGAGAAGAGAACAAAAGAAGAGAGAGAACGAAGAGAAGAAAAGAGAGGAGAGCAGAGGAGAGAGCAGCAGTTAAGCCAGCAAAGCAAGGTGTTACGCAGGAAAGAGAAAGGAGAGAGAAGAGAGAAAAGAAAGCGCAAAGCAACCAGGAAGGAACAAGCAGACAGAGAAGACAACGAAAGGAAAGACAGAGAAAGAGAACAGTTACGCAGGAAGGGAAGGAGCAGACAGAGCAAGCAGGTAAGACAGACAAAGACAAGACAGGTTACGCAGACAGAGAATAGACAGAGAAGAGAACGAAGAAAAGAGTTAAACCAGCAAGGAAAGAGAGAGAAAAGAAAGAGCAAAGCAAGCAGTTAACCCGAGCTAGCAAGCAAGAAAGCAAGTTACATAAACTCTAATGAATGAATAAGCAGTAATGAATGAATAAGCAGTTGGTTGTTTAGTCTTACAAGTCAGCGAATCCATATCCTACGTACGAGGGGGCAAGAGTGAGTTATCCATAGATACTAGAGATAGAGATACTATGAGTTCTCTCTCTTTCTTAAGGGCGTAAGGCTTGACTTACTCTTTCAATACAATACATTCTCTTCTTCTTCCGGAGTCTACCTTCAATCAAACAAAGACTGTAAACTCAGACAGAGAAGATTCAGGTTACGCAGGCAGGAAAAGAATGAAGACAACAAGCAGGAAGAATGAACAGAAAGAACAGGCAAGGCAGAGAGAGAGAGAGCAGTTAAGCCAACAAAGCAAGCAGGAGAACAAACAAGCCAGCAAAGAAACCAACCAAGTAGGAGCAGGCGGAGAGAGCAGTTATAAGCAGGACAGGAGAACAGGCGGAGCAGTTTTAAGCCAGCAGGAGAAGAAAGAAAGGCAGTTAACCCAGCAAGCAGGAAGGAAGGAAGGAGCAGTTACGCCAGAACAGTTAAGCAGGAGAAGAAAGAGCAGTTCCGTTACGCCAGTTAAGTTTCATTGATTGATTCTAACTAAACAAACACATTGAAGCAGCCAGACAGAAAGGTTAGCTTGACTTACCTCCAACAATCAGGGAATATCGTCAACAAAGAAAGGGGCAGGTTCAGTCTTTCAAAGCAGCTAACTCCTGAACATTTCCTCTTTAACTACTAACTCAATCATTAATAGCTCAACTGTAAATAAAGTCTCATTCATCTTGTCTTGCTTCAGTCTTTCAAACACAGTAAAGGTGAAGCAGGAGTGATTGATCATTAATAAGTAGGTTCAGTAACTCAGCAGAAGGAATAAGGAATCAAGAGTTTTCCTTCTTTACAGTTAAATAAAGAATAGATAGAATAACAAACACAATAATAAGTCAGTAAGAGTAAGGAGTAAAGAGTATGAAGTCAGTCATTAAGGATCAAGATCAGAGACAGAGCTAAGATTCCCCAGCCAGTTCAGTTGACAGTTCCAGCAGGTAAAGAACACAGAAGAAAGAGAGAGCAGTTACGCAGGAGCAGACATACAGAGAAAAGAAAGAAGAGAGAGAGCAAGCAAAGCAAGCAAGCTGTACGTAGGAAGCGCAAGCAAGGGAAGGAGGGAGAACAAGCAAGCCAAGCAAGTAGACAGAGAGAGAGAGAGAGCAAGGCAAGCAAGGGCAAGCAGTTAGTTACGCAGGAGAGAGAAGAAAAGAGAACAAGCAGGTAGAGCAGTTAAGACTGCAAGCAGGAAGGTAAGAAAAGAACAGTTAATTAAGTTAAGTAAGTAAGTAAGCGGGAAAGAACAGAGAAAGAAGGTTATGGTTAATCAGTAATAGTCCTGAACAGCAAGCAAAGCAAGCAGTCAAGGCAGTTAGTTAGTTAAGCCAGCAAGCAGGAAAGGGGAAAGAGAGAAAGAAGAGAAGAGCAGTTACGTTACGCCAGAGCAGTTAAGCCGGAGCAGACAGAAAGAACGAACAGTTACGTTACGCCGGAACAGTTAAGTTTGTTTGATTGATTGATTCTAAACACTATTCAGCAGCCAGACTGTAAAGAAAGAAAGAAAGGTTAGCTTGACTTCCCTCCGAAGGTCATAAAGTCAAAGAAAGTCAAGAAAGGGGCTGGGAAGGCGCAGGTTCAGCTCAGTCTTTCAAAGCAAGCTGCAGCTAACTCCTTGATTCTAGAACTCACAGTAAAGGAAAGATATAATGAATCATCTTGAGTAGAGTCTTACTCAGAGGGAAGTAATAAATAGTGTATAGTGTGAAAGAAGTTTGTTTGACTTAATGATCAGTTTACCTCGGGAAAGAAGAGAAATAGGTTCAGAGAAAGAATAAGGAATCAAGAGTTTCCCTTGTTTGTTTACAGTTAAAGAATAGAATAATAACTCACACAATAACAAGAATGAAGTCAGTAAGAGTAGTAAGAGTCAGTCAGGTAGTCAGGAGAAAGATCAGAGCCCGAGCTAGCTAAGATTCCCCTTCTTCCCAGCCAGTTTACAGTTACAGCTAGCAGGTAAAGAACAACAGAGAAGAGTAGAGTAGTTCAACCCGAGCGAGGGGACAGTTCCTTCCATCAAACACCTTTCTTTTACCCCTATATAGGATAGAATAAATTAATTAATGGTCCATCAGAGTTCCAGAAGTAGGATCAGATCAAGAAGCCGAGGTTGTTCTGGTTGTTACGGCAGAGAAAGAATAGTTCGTTCAACCCAGAGTAAGTAAAGTAAGCAAACTCACTGACAGAAGCTTTACCTAGTTCTTTAATAAATAAGGAGTTAAGGTAAGGAGAATGAATTAAGGAGTTAGTAAGTAGAATGAATCTATCTTTACGTTCAGGATCATTAATCTCTTTCTTGCTTTCTCTTCAGTTACTTAGAATAACAAAACAAGGGTGAAGTAACTCAGGGTTGAGGTTCAGTCTTTGATTTACTCAACAGGAAAGGCAGATTCTTCTTCTTCTTTCTTTACGGCTGTTCCGGCCCATTCTCTCTCTCTTCTTACGCCTTACTCTTTCAAAGCTAAAGCTGCTAACTCCTTCATTCTATAGAACAAAGACTGTAAACTATATTATGTATGAATCTTTATTTAATTAATCTTTCCTCTACTGTAAAGAAAGAAAGGTTAGTTCTTCTTCAAATAGCTTGACTTTACCTCCTTACGGTCAGCAGCTAATAGAATAAGACAGGAGAGGGTGAAAGATTTGTTAAGGTTGAGTCTGTCTTTGTTTACTTACTTACTTACTGTGAATAAATAATAGGTAGGGGTGTGTTTACCTTACCTCGTTCAATCCATTAATCTTTATTCTTCACGAAAAGAAGGCAATGAAATTGTGAGACCGTAAAGTAACATGCTTTAACCTATTTATTACTGAGTGCAAAGAATAGAATAGAAGAGAGTATCAAGTTCAGCCGCAGCATTCTCTTACATCCCTTTGTTTACTGTCGAGTAAAAGAGTGAAGGTTCAGTCAAGAATCATCCTACAGGAGGAATAGGAATAGGAAGTCTTAGTTTACTAAGTACAGTAGTTAGTTAGAAGAGAAAGAGAAGTTAGTTCACTCTCAGTCATAAGGAGTTCAGGATTGAAAGCAAAGAGAATATCAAACAACAAGAATGGAGAAAGAAGTAGTTCAACCAACCCTTCCGGCGAGTAAAGTCAATTAATTAGCTGCTTTACCAGAGATAGAGAGTACAAGAGTTTCGTTCAGTCAATCAAAGGGTGTCGGTTTGTTTCTTAGGCTTGACTTCCTGCCGAAGGATCATTAAAGGTGAGTGAAAGGGAATACTATCTATTTACAGAGTGGTTGAGTGAATGAAAGAAGGTTCCTTCAGTAGTGATTCAGTTCAGGTCAGGGGAATACTATCTATTTACAAATTACAGAGTGTTGGAGAAGTCATTTAGTTAAGGGGAAGAAAGAAGAATCAGGGTTTCTTTCTCTCTCTTGTTTCTTGACTTCCGAGAATTACCGAGTTACATCGGATTTAGTAGTTCAGGAACGAACCGATCCTCCTCTTTTCCTTTAGTCTTTACAGTAGAGTAAAAGAAAGAGTGAATGAAAGAAAGAACAACTGGCGGGACTAATAGAGTCAATCAAAGAAAGGGGAACCGTTAAGAAGGAATGAATCGTATAGAAGCCAGCAAGCTGTTTAGAGTGAGTTAGAGCCGAAGGGAAAGGGAGAGGTTATTCATTCCGTTATTGAGTGTTTACTGTTCCGGAATAGGTACAACAGCAAAGCAACTCGAGAGTAAAGGTTCCTCCCGCCCGTGAAGGATAACGAATCTTTAGTCAGTCTTTCTTTACAGGAGAAGAGTCAATTAGTTAGTTAAAGAAGAAGAGTTCAACACCTAATTCTGTATTACCAAAAGAAAGAGTTAAAGAAAAGGAGTGAGTTAAGCCTCGTTTACTACAGTTCTATCAGGGAGATCGAGTAAATGAATAGAATATCCTTGATTACCTATACCTTGTTTACTTTGTTGAATGAATCAGAGCACATGGAACCATCTCTTTCTGTCATGAAAAGGTTTAATTAAGAGGTTGAGGAAGGACTAGTCAAAGAAAGCTAAAGCTAGCTCGACAAAGGAAGGTCATATCTATCTATCTATCTATCCGTGAAGGAGTGAAGTTCGTAAACAAGAATGAATCTTGAGGATTTACTCTACCTGAAATCAAACAAAGACTGTATAGGTTCAGTTACGGTTCCAGAGTTCATTTACTTACTCTACTTTAAAGCAGCAACTAATTTAATTAATCTTTAGTTGTCACAGTCTTTCCTTGATTAATAAGCGGAAAGAGAAGAGAAGGAAGTAGTTGTTCATGAGTTTACAGTGACAGAAGAAATAGGCAGAGAGGAGTGAAACAGCGAGACCAAAGGGAGAGGAGTGATGGATCATTCTTCAATCGTTAGTTAGTCTTTCTTTCAATCAATAGTATAAGGTCGGGGAAGAGAAAGAATGCTTTATATTCTTTAATTGTTCAATCAAGTAATATTGGTTCAGGTTCAGTAGCCAAGGGTTAAGGTTTCTTTCTTTCTTTAGTCTTGAAGTATCAGTATCACCTACTTCCCGCCGTAAACTATTCTTTCTATTCTATTTACCTCCCGAGGAAAGAACAAGGGGAATGAATCAATGGTTCTTCAGTCTGCCTCCTTCTTTCTTCTTGACTTGTTGGTTCAGTAGTTCAAAACACCTATTCTATGTTACGGAGTTCAATCTGTTTCATTCAGCTGACGTCTCCCTTCTTTCAAAGACAGTAAAGAAAGCATAGGGCAGCAAGTATTGAATATGAGACAGTAAACTCTCTGGCTTTAGTCTTTACACTTCTCTTTAGGTTTAAGGTTCAGATAATTCATCTTTAGTCAATCTTTGTTGTTCAATATACTCAAAAGGTAACCATATACTCCTCAGGTAACAAGATACAATACATACTAGAAAGGTACCAATATACTAGAAGGTAATAGAATAGATAGACAGAGTATAAGTGGAATGAGTAAGTAATAGGGTTAGGTAAGAGCTTTCTTGAGGATTGAATGAAGTAGCTCGGGTAATACAATACATACTGGTGAGGGAGTGAAACCCTTGTTGTAGTTGTATAGAGGTGGGCAAGAGGAGCAGATCAAGTAGTCTTTCTTGACTTTGTTCAATCAAGAGAGAGAGTAAGTAGCTCTCCTAGCAAGTCTGATTAATCCTTCCTTCTTTCTTTCCCTTTAGTCTTCTACTGTAAAGAAAGGAATAAGAATAAGCAGCAAAAGATAGGTATAAGAGTGAACTAACTAGGAATCCGAGCGAAGACACTTCTAGTGGTTCCAGGAGTTAAGGAGTTTACCTCTTTCTTTCTTACTTACAGGCAGTCGAGTAAATGAAGACGCTGCTTTACCGAGACCGAGTCAAAGAATAGTTAAACCCTTGGTTACCGGAGGAGGGTAAAAGAGTGAAATCAGGCTCAGAGGCAAACGAAGCTGTGAGATTGTAATGTAAAGGAAAAGGATCAGGAGCAGGAGAAAGATCAGTGTTTGAATGAATCTTGCTTGAGTAAGGAGTGGTTACAATTCAATCCGATAGGGAAGAAGGAAGGTCATAGCGGAGAGGTTCGGGAGCAGATCATACTCTTTTCTTTCCTTTAGTATTTACAAGTAAAAGAGTGAAGTCAACAACAACTGACTGGACTAATACAGTCTCTCAAAGAGGAAGGGTTAAGAAGGGAGGAAAGAAGCCAGCAAGCAGTTTGTTTCGAGTTAGTTAGAGCCGAAGGGCAACGAAGCTGAGATTAGTCATTCAGTTATTAAATGGTTACAGTTCTCGTACAACAGCAAAGGAACGGAACTCGAGAGGAAAGGTTCGCCCGTAAACTAGAATGAATCTTTAGTCAGTCTTTACAACAGGGGAGAAGAGTCAATTAGTTAGTTAAAGAGGAAGAAAAGTTAAACATCTAATTCCCTATTAAAGAAAGAGGTAAAGAAAAGGAATTAAGTCTACCTAGTTTACTAGAGTTCTATCAGGTAGTACAATGAATGAATAAATAAATATCCTTGATTTGTTTAATAACTCAATACAATAGAATTAAGTCAGTAAAGGGTTTCATCAGGTAGGTTGTGAGAAAGGACTTTTCAAAGAAAGCTAAAGCTAGTAGCTCGCCAAGGGAATATCTATTTATCCGTGAAGTAGCTTGGCGATAGGAGTGAGGTTCTACAACTCTTGCTTGAGTTTTCACTTACAGTGAGAATGAATCCTGCTTTCGGAAGGAATGTTGACTCTGAAAGAATAAGTAACATGAAGCTCATATCACGTGAGCTGATCATACAGCCTATTTCCACCCTTTACTGTTTGTTTAAGAATAAATCACAATAACCGCACAGCACAAGGAGTGAAGGATCATTAATGGTGCCGAGGTTCATGAGTTCTACAACTCTTTCTTTCTTCTTCTTTACAGGTAAAAGAGTGAAAGGAGAAGAGACCGGACCATATGTCTTATTCAGTCTCAGTTGAGGCTCGCCCTTCTTTACTGTGAACAGGAAAACGAGGTTAGGTTACTGTTCAAGAATGAATAGGAAAAGGAGCAACTAAACTCATACAAGAAAAGAAAGAATTAGAACAGGGTGAAGGAATGAATGAATCTTTACTCTACCTACCTTCAATGAAACAAACAAAGAGAGTGTTCGGTTACGGTTACGTCATTTACTTACTCTACTTAAGCAACTAATTAATTAATCTTTAGTTCTTACAGTCTTTCATTAATAAGCAGCAGAAAGAAAAGGAAGTAGTTGTTCATCAGTTTACTTAGAAGGGGATGGAAGGAGTTGTTCTGTCTCATTCTTTAATGGTTAGTTAGTCTTTAATCAAGTAATAGAAAAGAGTCTAAATAAGGTCTCTGGTAAGAAATGCTTTCTATTCTTCAATCTCAATCACGTAATAATATTGATTCAGGCTCAGTAGTTCAAGGTTCCTTAGTTAGTCTTTCAAAGACAGTAAACTCTCTGGCTGGCTAGCTTGCTTTAGTAGTCTTTCCTTTCAGTATCAATATCAATAGTTTACCTACTTCTTCCCTACGTTCGTAAACTATTCTTTCTATTCTATTTACCTATTGAGTATAAGAATAAGAAGGGAAATGAATTAATTGTCCTTTAGTCTACCTCCTTCTTGTCTTCTTGTCTTGTTTGAGGATTGAATGAATAAGTAGTTGCTTCAGTCTTTCCTCTTCCTAAAACTAGTCTTTAACTGTAAATGACATACAGTACAGGTGATTGAATCTTCTCTTGCTTCAGGAATAAGTAGTGAAGTTCGTAAACTAACATCTATTACATTTACAGAGTAAGGGAAAAGGTGAATGAAGCTTTAGTCTGTCTACCTTACTTGAACAAAGACTGTAAAGAAAGCATAAGGTGTTCATATGCAAGTTAATTAATCATCAATCAAGAGAAGAAAGGATAGATAGATAGATAAATAGATAGCTAGAGCGGAACCCTCTTTTCTTTTATTCAAAGACAGTAAGAGTAAGTAAGACAGTAAACTCTTTGGCTTTTGTCTTGACTTTGTTCTTTAGGTTTAAGGGAAAGCTTCAGTCAATCTTTCCTTTCTCAATATACTAGAAAAGAAAGGGAACAAACAAGATACATACTGAAAGGGTAACAACATACTTTTTGGGTAACAAACAAACAATATACATACTCAAAAGGTAACCATATACTCAAAAGGTAACAAGATACACAATACATACTGAAAGAAAGGGTAACAAGATACAATACATACTAGAAAGGTAACCAGATACTCAAAAGGTAACAAGATACAATAGATACTCATCGGGTAACAAGATACAATACATACTCATCAGGTACCCATATACTCAAAAAGTAACAAGATACTCCTTAGGTAACAAGATACAATAGATACTCCTCAGGTAATAGACTAGACGCCAGAGTATTAAGGTTCCAGCAATAGAGGAATGAATAGTAGAGCTTTCAGATTCAATGAATGCAGTAGCTCGTGAGAGAGTGAAGCAGTTACCCTTGTTGTAGTTGTAGAGAGGTGGGCAGGAAGAGCAGAGTAGTCTTTGGTTCTTTACTTTGTTCTTGTTCGGAGTAAGTCTCTTTCTTTCTTGGCAAGTCTGATTAATCCTTCTTTTCTTTCCCTGTTAGTCTCTACTGTAAAGATTCAGAGAATAAGCAAAAGGTTGGTTACCGGCTAACTCGTAATCCGAGCGAAGACACTTCCTTCTAGTCAAGTGAAGTAGTTAAGGAGAATGAATCAAGGAGTCTAGTGTTTACTTGTGAACGGATAGGTGAATGAATGAGCGTAGCTTCACTTCCTCTTCAGTCTAAGTTGAAAGAACCAATGAGAGCTCACTGTAGAGCCTCCGGATTGCAGAAGAACAGAAATATGGTACAAGCTTCAAACTGTTTTCTCTTGTTCTCGAGTAGCTAAATGGCCATTTAAGAGGTTCCTCTAATAGAGACTAGTAGCTTGACCTTCTTACAACAGTTCCGGACAAAGGGAAGGGACAAAGGCAAAGAGTTCTTTGTTGAGTCTACTAATCATTCAGTCTTAGTTTACGCTTACTTACTCTTTAGTCTTCCAAAGCGGAAAGAAGTCAAGAAGCCAGCAGCCACATTCTCTATCACTCCTTTCTTTTAACGACAAGAGAGAGACTAGAGAGAGAGGAGTTAGTATAGTCCTAATCTATGAAGAAACTAGGTTACGGAAAGACTGTGAAGGAAGTTGAGACAGACAAAACCAAAGCTAAGGTGCGAAGCAGCCAGACCAACCAGACCGAGAAGCAACGAATAACTAATATCAAGCTTTAAGGAAGGAATCCTTTGACAGTTAAAGGTAAAGAAAGAATACTAATTCAATCAAATCAGGTTACTTAGAAGAGGAAAGAGTTAGTTCACGCATCTTGGCTTAAGCCTTTCTCTTTAGGATTGAAACAAACACTATAGGTTTCTTCCTGTGCAGTTACTTTTATTCAAAAAACACTGGAACAGGAACAGGAGAGAGAGTCTGACAGAGAACTCGTCTTCAGCAATATTTAGTCATTTTAGTCATCAATATTTAGTTGTTTTTCAATCAAGAAATAGAGTAAGTGGTCCGGGAAGATATATCAATATTGTTTTATTGTATTTCGTATTTCCATTTGTTCTGTGTACGTCAGATTAGCTTTACCTTGTTTGTCTGTAAAGAATGTTGTTGTTGTTGTGTTTGTAGGTGAATGAGTTTACCTTTCTGTCTGTAATGAATGTTGTCTTGTTGTTTGTCTTTCTCATGACTAGGGGTAAGCTTTACCCTTCCGTAATGTAAATATTGTAGTTGTTCGTCACTATAGGTAAGCTTTACCTTCCTGTAATGTAAACTAATGTAGTTGTTCGTCAGTAAACTAATGTAGTTGTTCGTCACTATAGGTAAGCTTTACCGCTTCCTTCCTTTAATGTAAATGTTGTTAGCTTGCTAGAAGAGAGAGGTTAGCTTTACCGCTTCCTTCCTTTAATGTAAATGTTGTTAGCTTGCTAGAGACGTCAGAGAGAGAGGTTAGCTTTACCGCTTCCTTCCTTCCTTTAATGATTAGCTTTACCTTACCCCTTCTTTCCTGTAATGAATATATTGTTGTTGCTTGCCTGCTGCTTGCTTTCAGTAGACTAGGGGTAAGCCTTACGTCCCCCTTCCCGTATGTAACGAATGTTGTTAGCTTGGTTGCTCTAGAGGTTACTTAGAAGAGAGTATAAGAGAGGACTTGTTGCCCTTCTTTCCTCTTATGTAATAATCTTATCTTGTTGTTGTTGTGCTCTATAAGTGAATGAGCGAAGCCCCTTTACCCATAGGGGAGGTGAAGGAGCTTGAGATTTACCTTCTTTCTTCCTCTAATGTAATAATCTTGTTGTTTTGTTGTTCTCTTGAGAAGAGAGGACTTTACCCTTCCGTAATGTAAACGTTGTTGTTCTTTCATGACTAGCTAGGGCTTTACCCTTCCGTAATGTAAATGTGTTGTTCTCTTGCTCGTCAGGTTAAGTAAGGTTACTTAGAAGATTGCAAGGAAGGAAGATAAGTAGTAACATACATAGGTTCACGTCAGGGAATGAATATCGCTTAATGAGTAGACAGTTGGAAGTGTAATGTCAGTATAGTAGGGAGAGGGAAGAAGTGTAAGTAGTCCGTAGTAAGTTCTTCCAGTATAGGCAGTAGTAAGTGTAAGAGTTGGAAGTAGCTAGCTAGCTTGATCTTTAGTCTTGACTTTGTCCTTCCAACTCAGCAAGCAAGAAGAGAAGTGCGTTCAGTAGTATAGGATCATAAACAGTAGTAGGTCAGGATCATGTAGTAGTTTAGGATCTGAGAAAGAGACGAATCGTGAAGAAGCTGCTTTACACCTCCTTCAATCAGGAGTAGAATGAATCTTGTAGCGAATACGTTCTGTAGTCTAACTAAAAAAAAAGAAGTAGTTAAGGATTGGACTTGTTCAAGAAGAGTTGGACAGACAGGTTACGGAGAACGACAACTACCAGTTACTTACTTCAATCAGGAGCAGAAGTACAACATAGTACAGGCAATGAATGTAATTTAATTACTTCAATCAGTTGAAGGAGCGAAGCTGCCAGACCGAGGGGTGAAAAGAGCGAGACCGAAGGGAGAGGGGCAGGGGAAAGAATAACTACTACTGACTAATACTACTTAACGAGTTCAAGATTATATGAATTAGGAGTTTAGCAGTAGAGTAGATAGAAGTTCAGTAAAGGACAGGAGGGAGAGAATATGCTTGGACAGAGTTGGAAGTGAAAGAGTTAGTTAATTCATTAGCTGCAGCTTTCTTTATCAATAGAAATAGAATAGGTTACGTACGAGCTTGACCTTCCGCTCAGCTTAGTTACATACAAAGAAGAGAAGGTGAAGTAAAAGAGTTACTTCATTCCATCAGTCTTATTACATTAACATTAAGCCTAAAATACCAGTAAAGTAAGGAGAAAGAAAGACTAACTCTCAACAATCAATACACTGAATTTACCTATAAAAGAATAATATAATGAACAAGAAACAGAGACCGTAAACATAGTTAGTTAGTTCAACCCTTCAGTCGGCGAGTAACTGAATTAGTTACTTTAGCAGTCAGTCAATGAGTGAAAGCAAGAAAAGATCAAGAGCTGTTCAAGTATCGGTCAGGGAATAGAATAGAGTAAGTATAAACAGAATGAGTAAGTAGTAAAGGAGTGAAGTTCAGTCAATCAATCAGGAATAGGTTCAGCAGCAGACAATCAGGAATAGGTTCAGCCGCAGATACTTCTTTTACGTCTCATGAAGCTTTCGTTGAGTCTGACAGTTACAAAGTTTAATGCAGCTTTCCTTCAGTCTTTGTTTACTGTGAAAGAATAGATTCACAACTGGCCATACCATACATATGTCCTCTTAAGGAGGAGAAAGAACCAATGATACGGGGTTTACTAGGTGACGGATTGAATTAACTGACTCGACAAAGAAAGTGATAAGCGCCAACAATGCTGGAATTTGCAAAGCTAGAGGTCCTTCTAGAATCCTTGCAAAACGTTCACAGAGAAAGCTAACTTAACGGATTTATTCCAACCAAGAGCTGGTTAGAAGATGAATGACTCTTAGATCGAACTTGGAATCTATGATGGTCACTCTTAGATACCAAGACAATTCACTCCAGAATTAGCTTGATCAAAACTAATTCAATGAATCGGTTTAAACATCAAACCTAAAGCAAGATTTGAAAAAGAATAACACCAAAAGGGTATCAAGAAAACACAAAGGTTTTTTTTTCTGTATTCAACCAAAATCCCTCAAACATGAGTATTACAGGCCTTTAAATAGGCCCTAAAGATAACCCTAACAAAATAAAGTTCAGCCACCAACCACTAAGAAATGCTAATAAATGCTATTAAATACAAATTGAAGAATATAAGGCAATTCATACAAACTTTTAATAAACGCTATTAAATATAAATTGAAGCAAATAAGGCATTAATAATTTTCTTAATTGGTAATTCAACTACCAAAGGCAAGTCTTCTAATTACTTTCCAACATCAGCCAATCTTCTTGATTTGATATGCTAATGCTATAAAGATTTTTGGGCTCAAAAGTCTTTGTTTCAACCGGTACACTAGCTAGCTTTTGAAGATGCAATGTATAGGCCTCTTGAATCTTCTTAACCTTGCTTCTTGTAATCGGTCCTTCGGGTACATGCACGTGATCAGTTGTTGGATTCATATCAGAAAGAATCTATAGGTTCAGGAGAATGCAGAAATAGAATAGAAGAATAAGAGTTTATAGGCGGATTGATTCTCTTTCAAACACTATAGAAAGAGAGTCAAAGAGTAAGGGTGACGGTTTCCTCTTTCAAAGGGTTGGTTAGTTAGCTTTCTTCTTTCAAACACTATAAAGGATCAAGAATCAATAGCAATAGGAGTTTCCTCTTGACTTCCTTCCGGTTCAGGAGTGAAAGAAGGATTTTAGGAAAGAAGCAGCTGATAGTTGTAGACGAGTTCAATCAAAGGATCGTTAATCTTGTCTTGCTGCAGTCTTGACTTACTTCCGGTTCAGTCCCTCAGCAGCTTTACCCACAGACAGACAGGTAATTGAGTGCGAAGCCGAGGTTCCTTCTTTCCATTCATTTACTAGAACAAGAAGTAAGGGATGAATCATTAATCCTCTCTTGCTTCAGTCTTGACGGATTCTTCTTTGATTTACTCGACAGTAAAGGATGCATAAGGAACAAATGAATAGAATATCCTTTATTTACTACAAATACTGTAACAGGATCAGAAAGCATATAGGGGAATGAGCTTCTTCATCTTCTCTTGCTTTAGTCTTTCTTATAGCTTTACACTACACCTTCCCTTCCTTGTTCAACAATAAATGTAGAACGATAGAGAGAGTTAGTAGTTCCGCAGACTGATAGGTTACGCGGTTCGGGTCATTAATAAGTAAACATTAAAGGGTCCTCCCGCACGCTCAGGATCAAGAGTAGTTCCATCAGTAAAAGCCTTAGATAATAAGCAGAAAGAAAAGATAAGAGCTCAGATTCATTACGGACAGTTAAACAAAGAAGAGAAGAAACAGTACAGGGAATAACATCAGTTTAGTCTTCACTTCCTCTTCAGTAAGTAAGTAAGTAAGTAATTCAGCAGTATAGGTTACAGAGAAAAAGGAGAATGAGTATGAATGAGTGGGTCAGGAGGACAAGAAGTTGTTGAGGCTTTCCCTTCTTTCAAAGACTGTAAACAAATAGGAATAGGTTCATTTGGTAGCTAATTCATTTACTAAAGAAAAGAACTACACTTACTTGACTCCGCAATCCGGCTAAAGAAAGAAGACGACGAGAATAGGTTCCACTGAATTAGTAAGTAAGTAGGGAGTTGGGTTAGAAGTCTAATTAAGTAAGCAACCTATTTACCCACTGAAATAAAGCTAAGAAATAGAGAGAGGTTGCGTGCGGTGGCAGGCAGGCAGGGAAGCAATGAGCGAGACCCATTAGGTTAAGTAAGTAAGGGGAAGAAAGAGAAAGAATCCTGTCTATTTACTACCTTAACTTGTCAAAGAGTGAAGAAAGCAAGCAATCAAGGATCAAATACAGAAGAAATAGGTTACAAAGGTCAGGTTTCTTTCGTTCAGTCTTACAGTTAGGTGTTCCGGATCATTAATAAATAAATAAATAGGATTAGGATACTAACACTTACTTACTGACTTCAAAAGGAGTTACATCAGTCAAAGGAATAGAATAGTAAGTACTTCTTCAACGGAGAAATAGAGTAGTTGTTAGTTAAGGTAAGGAGAGAGAAAGAAGCTATGTAAAGAAAGTCACAAAGGATAAGGCAAGGCTGGAGTAGAAGAGACAGACCTTCAGTAAAGGGTAGGAGATAATTAATCTTCTTTCTTTGTCTTTTACCAACTGTATAGATAAAGGGAGGGTGTGTGGCGGCTGAGGCAAGCTGCTAACTCCTTCATTCTAGAACACTGTAACACCTCGCTCAGGTTAGGTTCATACAATAGAATAGTAAAAGAGGAGTTCAGTCAGCTAGAATATTAATAAATAGGAGAGAGCGGAATAGAATAGGGTTTAGAGAGTACAAGAGTGAAATAGTAGCTTGACCCTCATTCTTCTCATCCAGTTTACCTAGTTCCCTTCTGTTCAAGAGTGAATGAAATAGGAGCGCTTTACCTGATTCTTCTCATCCAGCCCATGTAAGTAAAAGAGTGAAATCAGTCAAAGGTTCATGAGTTTACGGTTCAATCTGGTTCATCAGTAATAGTCCTGTTCTGTTCTGTCGAATGAATAAGGAGTTACGTCTCCCTTCTATTTCCCTTCTTTCTTTCTTTCACTGTTAAGTCTCATTCTCTTCTTCTTCTTCCGATTCAGTCTCTCTCTTAAGGGAGCATCGGTCAGTGTCCTTTTGCCTCTGAGTCGTAAGCACTCGCTGCCCAAGAAGAAGTAGAAAGTCGGTCTTCACTCCTGCCCTAAGAAGTAGGGCCCACTCCGTCCAAAGCTTCAACTAGCTCTCCGGGGGTGGGTAAGCAGGTTCAACCCCCAACTCCAAAGGCTGGTTCAACTCCTGCTTGATCAGATGCAAAAGTTGTATATTCTAGTTCCCCAGGATTTCAACAACCTTGATGCCCAAAGTTTGAGATTGACCGTCCGCTTCTTCTTAAACATCGGCTCTTCAAACTGGAGCAGGAATTATCCCGGTCGACTAATGTGAGAATTAGTGAGTTAGGAGTTGTGCCTTAATCTTCCGAAGTTCAGGTCTCTCCACTTATGTTATGGCATAACCGATCCTCAACGTTAGCAAGCCTTGCTATTCGGATGAAAAGAATGTCTGTCATCCTAATGAAAGTCGGATTCCTTCCCTCAAGGTTTGTTTACCTATCATGTCACTCAAAGATGAATCCTAAAGAAGAAGGAAAAATGTCAGCCCTGCGCTTATGGCGGAAGAGGAAGGCAAATAGTCAAGTCAAAGCTGGAAAGTGAGGCTTAACTTATTTAGGTAGGAGTGGGGCGTAGCAATTAGCCAGTCTAACCTAGCCATTTAGATAATCATTCCTAATCCATTCTTCTAGTTCTACTATTCTTCGCAAATTCCAATCGAATGGTAACAGTTAAGCTGTCGCACCTCTTGCTTGCTTGACTGATTAAGGTTCAGCTTTTAGTTGATACGATACCTCTCTAAGACAAGACCGGATTTTTCACATGCAGTTGGTGTAGTGAGAGACCCTTCCCCCAAGACTGGAATCAGGAAGAGCGGATCTTGTAACTTCTGAACTTTCCTTTTGATACCAAAAGGCAATACAGCACTTTAACTGCATTCGTGGTGACAGCAATCTCGCACGGACCACCACGCTCATGTGTCCCCAGGGGTTTTCCCTCTACAGCATCGCAACTTCGTACATGCATAGATGATAGTGAGATCCTGGGCCAAAGACCATACTTTCTTTTCAGCCCAACTCTGTCTCAATGCCCTCTTGGCAAGATAAGCCATCAGTCAGCTGTCCAATGGTTGGATCACAATCAACTTCCCAGCGTATCCCTCAAGCCCTCATGCTCTCAGCCTATGGGTCGTTATAAAGCATGCCATCAGACTTTCCTGCCGCTCACTTTGCAAAGACACTGCAACTGAGCACTCAACCCTCTCTGAATCATTCATGTTATCAGTCGTCAGGCTGTGTAAATTGTAAATCCTGACTTTCTGAAGTAAGCAAGCGCTAAAAAAAGTCAACCATGCCCTCGCCTAGCCCTCACTTCAATGGGCCAATCAATGCGCTACGCTGGCAAAAGGGGGAATGGCGAACAACCGAACCCTTGCTAAGACCATTTCCACTTTGTTCTCAACAGTTCTAACCCCCTGGGGCAGACAAGCTCCCTTTAGCTCCACCTTATTCTCATTCTCGAAAAAGACTAGCAATTTGTTAGCAGCGCCACCACTCGGTCACGTATGGGGCACGCCCCTGTACATCTTACTTTCTTTAGGTCTCTGTCCCCTCAAATTCAGCCTAGCTCAATGCTAGATAGCTCTTCCTCAACTTACACTACTGACCATCTGTAACGACCCTAAATTTCCACATACTCAGAGTCGCTACTAACGTCTCATGCTCATCTATAATGCGGAAATATAACTCTTACATGAACATAGTTGATAACGTAAACTTCAAAAAAAAAAACGTTTAAAACAACTTCTTCTCTGGAAAACACAACCATGGTCTTACGTGTTTAAGTATGAAATACTGAAATTTAGAGAAAACAAAAACAAATACAAAATAATTTAAAACAATGAAATGCAAAACAACCTATTCTAACTTAAGACTAGAAATTTAAATATGAATCTACCCTATGCACGTGCCACAGTCTCTGCTTGCGATGCCGCCGTCCTCCGTACAAGTGCGCCTTGCCTTTACCTGAAAAATGATGTGGCACACGGCCTGAGTATTTCAAAGAATACTCAGTAAGTGACCCCACTATAGGGGCCATGCTAATGCAAACACATGCAATCATGAATAGGGACCTATCTCTAATCATCTTAGGGGTGGCCTCCAGTCTCGGACAAATTGGATGTGTAGTACTTCCCTACACACAACTCACACGTGCGAGTGTGAGTCCCCAGGGCGCTCGCACACCCCCTGGACCCTCTGGTCAAGCTAATCTGTAGCGACGTCCGGAGGTCAGCGGAACCCCATAGTGTCAGGCGCCTCATGAACACCCTCATCTGTGTGCTTTCGCACCTGTGCGCATTCGCGCTCATCATAAGGTGCGCGTCCGCACTCATCATCTCTAGGGGAAGTAGCCCTATGCTTATGAACATACAAAATGCATGAGGTCCCTCTAAATCCATCGTAATGTCTCTTCTGACACAACCCTCTAGTCTCATCTCCTTGTTACTCTAGGTAACGCATTTCGTGGATATTTATATTAATATCATTTTCATGCTCTTAGGGTTGTGTCCTACGTCGATCTAACGACATGATGCAATATGGCACTCATCATCATCTAGCATGCTCAATATGGAAAACATCATCATATTAAGGTAAAAATCATGCAATCATCATGCTCATCATAATGCCACAACGTGCGTCAAACATATTAAGCGTCACTCAACAAAATATGTATAAACCGGCACATATCATCAAGCATCATACAATTTATTTAGCCTATCCTATAGTAAGGCCACTTACCTGGTTGGCCTTAGCCGAAGATTCCCTAATTTAATTAACGTAAGCCCCCGTTCCTCGAGAGCTGCTCCAAAGGTTTCTAGAGTTCGCTTCATATCGAACTGTTCGTCACCTTTCGTTAGTATTTCACATTTTAATTAATAATCCAACTAACAATGTGAAATACAGCTCTAAACCGGTCTCAGTAAAAATCAAATTCTACGTTTTCATTGTTTCTAAATTATATAGGATAATAAAACTTAAATTAATAATATGTCAATATTATTAATATTCCAAGTGGTTTGTATAATTCAACATTTAATGTTATATCCTATAGATACAAATATAATAATTATTCATATTTTCCATTTTCCTTCCCTCACTTATTTCTCTTCTATGTTATATTTTACTTCTCTTTACTGTACTTGCCATATGAACAGTACTTGCAATTTTCAACCCGTTCTAATTTTCTTTTCTTTCCTAAAATTTTCTCTCTTTTGTTTTTTTTTTCTTTGAACTCTAATTCTTTGAGTAGTTCAATTCTACCTCCATATCTAATTATTTAAAGTAATTTTACTCATATATCTAAATAGTTTAATTATGTTTGTCAGTTTAATTCTATTTTTTTTCTTTGGCTTTACTATTTCCAAATCTAATATTCCTCTCTCTCTCTCCATGTATCTACTCCCATATCTAAATCGTTTAATTCTATTCCCAGATCTTCTTTGTCTTTACTATTCCCAAATCTTAGTTTTTTTCTCTCTCCATGTATCTACTCCCATATCTAAATCGTTTAATTCTATTCCCAGATCTTCTTTGTCTTTACTATTCCCAAATCTTAGTTTTTTTTTTTAATATGTTTTTGCAGATCTTCCTTTTCATCAAATCTTCATTATTTTTTTTTATTTGAATATGTTTTCCAGATCTTCCTTTTCCCTATCTTCCTTCTCATCCGGTTTTCCAAATCTTTTTTTTTATTTGAATATGTTTTACAGATCTTTCTTTTCCCTATCTTCCTTTTCATCCTGTTTTCCAAATCTTCGTTCCTTTTTTTTTATTTATTTGAATATGTCTTCGAGATTCTTTTTTTATTTATTTGAATATGTCTTCCAGATTTTTTTTTTTTTATATTTATTTGAATATGTTTTCCAGATCTTTCTTTTCCCTATCTTCCTCTCTTTCTTATCTATCTATTCCTTGACCAATTTTAATGGACTCTAGCTATGATAGATAATTTCTAATTCAGATCATTCCGATAATTTTCTAAATTTCTAACTCAGATCTAAATAATTGCTAATATCCTTAGTAGAAAGAAAAGGTAAATCTGACTACTAACCTTTTCAAATGACATCTCTCTTCCTCTGCTTGCCATCTCTCCATTATCTGCCTTTCTTCCCATCTCTCCATTACTGTATAACATCTCTCCATTATCTGCATTTTTTTTTCTCCAGAAAAATATTTTCTTTCTATTTCTGCTTTTTTTTTTTTTTTTTTCTGAATTATTGATACTAAATGGAGGAGGTATTTTAGGGGATGGACGGAGAGATTAAAGGAGGTGGTCAGTTTTTTTTTTTTTTTTTTTCTTTCTTTTCTTTATTTTGTTATTTTTATTTTAACACACACACACATATATATACATACTTAAACACATATATATACATACTTAAACCTAACGGGGCGTTACATTATCTACCCCTAAAAAGAACTTTCGTCCTCGAAAGTCTCCAACTCGTATACTAACTCAGGAAATTTTTCTTTTATTTCGTCCTTACACTCCCACGTGGCCTCTTCAGTGTGGTGATTTCGCCACAACACCTTAATGAACGCAATGTTTCTGTAGCATAACGGTTTTACTTCTCTTGCTAAGATTCTTATTGGTTTTTCCTCATAACTCAAATCTTCATTGAGTTGGAGTGGTTCATAGTCTATTACATGGATAGGGTTCGTAATGTACTTCCTCAGCATCGACACATGAAATGCATCGTGTACTCCTAAGTGGGCTAGAGGTAGGGCTAACTTATACGCTACTGGACCAACTCGCTCTAGGATTTCGAATGGTCCATTGAATTTAGGACTTAACTTGCCCGTACGTCCGAACCTCCAGACACCTTAAATAGGTGCCACCTTGAGGAATACTAGGCCCTTTGTCTCGAACTCTAAGCTTCTACGCCTTACATCGACATAGCTTTTCTGTCGACTTTTAGCGATACGCATCCTCGCTCGAATTTTTTCTGAACAGCCTCGTTGGTGAGTCAAACTAGCTCGGGTCCTACTAACTCTCTTTCACCTACTTCGTCCTAACATAGTGGGGACCTACACCATTTCCCATACAAGGCCTCAAACGGTGTCATACCAATAGTGGCTTGGAAGTTGTTATTATACGAGAATTCCATGAGGTGGAGTATGGAATCCCAACTTCCCCTAAAATCTAGTACTCAAGCACATAACATGTCCTCTAGAATTTGGTTTAAACACTCCGTTTGTCCATCTGTTTGGGGGGTGGAAGGCGGTAATAAAATCGAGGCGGGTACCCAATGCTTTTTGAAGTACGTGCCAAAACGCTAACGTAAAGCGTGAATCCCGATCCAACACTATAGACACTAGGACTCCATGTAGTCTTACTATTTCTTTCACATACAGTTGTGCCCATTTGTCAACTGTATATGTAGCTTTTCCAAGTAGGAAGTGTGCCGATTTGGTCAACATATCGACCACTACCCAGATCACTATATATGCTTTGTGCGTTTTGGGTAATCCTACTATGAAATCCATTGCTATGTTTTCCCACTTCCACTCCGGTATGCTTAGGGGCTACAACAACCCCACTACCTTTTGTTTATGAACTTTCACTTGTTGACAAACTAAGCACTCGCTCACAAACTCGACCATGTCCCTCTTCATGCTCTTCTATCAGAAATGTTGTTTAAAATCTTGGTACATTTTTGTACCTCCTGGGTGCATGGCAAATGGCGAGTTGTGAGCTTCCGTTAGTATCTCCTTCCTTAACTTCTCTGGGACACATAGGCATCCCTGATACAATAGTCCTTATCTAAGGACTTCGAGAACCTGTCTACTAGACTTTTGTCTAGCTTGCCCAGGACTTTCTGTAGGCTTGGATCCTCTCGTTGGGAGGTAACCCTTCTTTGCCTAAGTATAGGTTGCACTGTAAGTCGGCCAGCTGTGCTATGACTCTCTCAGTCGCTACACTATGTTGGCTCCCTTGAATTTTCTTTGTACCCTTACTTCCCTTGTAATGAGAGTCGAAGAGTGGGCCACCTTTCTACTCAAAGCGTCTGCGACCACGTTTGCTTTTCTAGGGTGGTACTGGATATCTACATCGTAGTCATTCACCAATTCTAACCACCTTCTCTGTCTCATATTTGACTCTTTCTGGGTGAAGAAATATTTAAAATCTTGTGGTCGGTTAAACTTTGAATTTTCTCTCCATACAGATAGTGTCACCAAATTTCAGCGTGAACACTACAGCGGCCAACTCCAGGTCGTGGGTAGGGTAATTATCTTCGTATTCTTTTAGTTGACGGGACGCGTATGCAACAACTTTACCGTGTTGCATTAACACACATCCTAGTCCATTCTTCAAAGGCGTCACTATAGATTACGTACTCTTCTGAGATCTCGGGTACCGTGAGTACCGGGACGGTTACCAATCTCTCTTTTAGGTTTTGGAAGCTTGCCTCACAAGCATCATTTCATATAAATGGTACCCCTTTTTCTCGTTAGCTGTGTCAAAGGCGAGACTATTCTAGCGAAGTGCTACACGAACCTTCGATAGTATCTCACTAGTCCCAAGAAACTCTGTACTGATGTTACCGAAGTTGGGCGTTCCTACTTCGTGACCGCTTTGACCTTAGTAGGACCTACAGATACTTCGTCCTTTGTCGCCACGTAACTTAGGAAAGAGACTTATTGTAACCAAAATTCACACTTTGAGAACTTGGCATAAAACTTGTTTTCTCTTAGGGTGGTTAGGACTTTTCAGAGGTGTTCCTGGTGTACCAAGTTTGTTTTTTAGTATACTAGGATGTCATCAATGAGCACGATCACAAAAGTTTCTAGACAGTCCTTGAACACTCGGTTCATTAACTCCATTCACATAGCTGGAACATTAGTGAGGCCAAATGACACCACCACGAACTTGTAGTGATCATACCTTGTCTTAAATGCTGTCTTTGGTACGTCTTTTCCTTTACTTTTTATTTAATGGTAACCTAATCGCAGATCTATCTTAGAAAATATCGTTGTCTCTCTGAGCTGATCGAATAAGTCTTCTATTCTAGGCAGAGGGTATTTGTTCTTTATGGTTCTCTTATTTAACTCTTTGTAATCGATGCACAAACGCATCGATCCATCTTTCTTTTGAACAAACACTAGCGAGGGGATTATGCTAGGTCGAATGAACCATTTATCCCGTAAGTGTTGTAATTGCGCCTTGAGTTCCTTCAACTCTGTTAGCGCCATGGATAGGGTGCTTTAGAAATAGGCCCAGTTCCCGGCTCGAGTTCGATGATGAAGTCGACCGCTTGGGAAGGGGGTATTCCTGGTAGGTCATCCGAATACACATTTGGGAACTCATTTACGATGGACATGTTTTCTAGGGTCTTTTCTTTTCCTCTTACATCTACGACACATGCTAATATAGTTCAACCGCCTTGTTGGACTAATCTCTTTGCTTTCATCATCGAGACTACCTTTGGGGTAGCCCCGACATTTGTGCCTTTAAATTTAAAGCTAGGTCCCACCGATGGTGAGAATATCACTTTTTTTTTTTTTTGCGACATTCTATAATATCATGGGTTGCAGCTAGTCAATCCATGCCTAGTACTACGTCGAAGTCGGTCATCTTTACTACTATTAGGACTACGCTTAGAGTTTGGTTGGCTACTATTGCTTGGTCATTCTTTTCTCTATCCTTAGTTACTACGTCTACCCTCTCAGGGCTGCTTGCCGACCATGCATACAATAAGGGTTATAATTCAAACCCTGTCTCTGATCCCTCTCAAGGTGGGCTCTCTTCAGCCTCACCTCGTCCTCTATCTCTAATAGGAGGTAGTCCCCTTCCTCGTCTTACTCTTTCGCATGGTCTAGGCAGCATGATTCTAGAAACCAAGATATCATCTCTTAAATCTAAGGCTCATCACCTATGAAATTATGCTATGCATTACATCTACTAAGTTCACATCATATTGCAAACAAAATCACTCATCATGCAACACATCACATCATGCTCTTAAATAAATACGTGAAATATCAAAACAATTTCAGTAACATTAACATAAAGATGCATGCGAGTTTGAAAACGTTTCTCTTTTCTTATCTTGTGCAAGGCGTACCTGACGGTGACGGGACATCGACGTTGGGACCATGGAACGTGCCAAGCCTACATTGTAGGCTAGTCTACAGAATCTAAAACCTAGAGCTCTGATACCAACTGTAACGACCCTAAATTTCCACATACTCAGAGTCACTACTAACGTCTCATGCTCATCTATAATGCGGAAATATAACTCTTACATGAACATAGTTGATAACGTAAACATAAAAAAAAACGTTTAAAACAACTTCTTCTCTGGAAAACACAGCCATGGTCTTACGTGTTTAAGTATGAAATACTGAAATTTAGAGAAAACAAAAACAAATACAAAATAATTTAAAACAATGAAATGCAAAACAACCTATTCTAACTTAAGACTAGAAATTTAAATATGAATCTACCCTATGCACGTGCCACAGTCTCTGCTTGCGATGCCGCCGTCCTCTGTACAAGTGCGCCTTGCCTTTACCTGAAAAATGATGTGGCACACGGCCTGAGTATTTCAAAGAATACTCAGTAAGTGACCCCACTATAGGGGCCATGCTAATGCAAACACATGCAATCATGAATAGGGACCTATCTCTAATCATCTTAGGGGTGGCCTCCAGTCTCGGACAAATTGGATGTGTAGTACTTCCCTACACACGACTCACACGTGCGAGTGTGAGTCCCCAGGGCGCTCGCACACCCCCTGGACCCTCTGGTCAAGCTAATCTGTAGCGACGTCCGGAGGTCAGCGGAACCCCATAGTGTCATGCGCCTCATGAACACCCTCATCTGTGTGCTTTCGCACCTGTGCGCATTCGCGCTCATCATAAGGTGCGCGTCCGCACTCATCATCTCTAGGGGAAGTAGCCCTATGCTTATGAACATACAAAATGCATGAGGTCCCTCTAAATCCATCGTAATGTCTCTTCTGACACAACCCTCTAGTCTCATCTCCTTGTTACTCTAGGTAACGCATTTCGTGGATATTTATATTAATATCATTTTCATGCTCTTAGGGTTGTGTCCTACGTCGATCTAACGACATGATGCAATATGGCACTCATCATCATCTAGCATGCTCAATATGGAAAACATCATCATATTAAGGTAAAAATCATGCAATCATCATGCTCATCATAATGCCACAACGTGCGTCAAACATATTAAGCGTCACTCAACAAAATATGTATAAACCGGCACATATCATCAAGCATCATACAATTTATTTAGCCTATCCTATAGTAAGGCCACTTACCTGGTTGGCCTTAGCCGAAGATTCCCTAATTTAATTAACGTAAGCCCTCGTTCCTCGAGAGCTGCTCCAAAGGTTTCTAGAGTTCGCTTCATATCGAACTGTTCGTCACCTTTCGTTAGTATTTCACATTTTAATTAATAATCCAACTAACAATGTGAAATACAGCTCTAAACCGGTCTCAGTAAAAATCAAATTCCACGTTTTCATTGTTTCTAAATTATATAGGATAATAAAACTTAAATTAATAATATGTCAATATTATTAATATTCCAAGTGGTTTGTATAATTCAACATTTAATGTTATATCCTATAGATACAAATATAATAATTATTCATATTTTCCATTTTCCTTCCCTCACTTATTTCTCTTCTATGTTATATTTTACTTCTCTTTACTGTACTTGCCATATGAACAGTACTTGCAATTTTCAACCCGTTCTAATTTTCTTTTCTTTCCTAAAATTTTCTCTCTTTTGTTTTTTTTTTCTTTGAACTCTAATTCTTTGAGTAGTTCAATTCTACCTCCATATCTAATTATTTAAAGTAATTTTACTCATATATCTAAATAGTTTAATTATGTTTGTCAGTTTAATTCTATTTTTTTTCTTTGGCTTTACTATTTCCAAATCTAATATTCCTCTCTCTCTCTCCATGTATCTACTCCCATATCTAAATCGTTTAATTCTATTCCCAGATCTTCTTTGTCTTTACTATTCCCAAATCTTAGTTTTTTTCTCTCTCCATGTATCTACTCCCATATCTAAATCGTTTAATTCTATTCCCAGATCTTCTTTGTCTTTACTATTCCCAAATCTTAGTTTTTTTCTCTCTCCATGTATCTACTCCCATATCTAAATCGTTTAATTCTATTCCCAGATCTTCTTTGTCTTTACTATTCCCAAATCTTAGTTTTTTTTTTTTAATATGTTTTTGCAGATCTTCCTTTTCATCAAATCTTCATTATTTTTTTTTATTTGAATATGTTTTCCAGATCTTCCTTTTCCCTATCTTCCTTCTCATCCGGTTTTCCAAATCTTTTTTTTTATTTGAATATGTTTTACAGATCTTTCTTTTCCCTATCTTCCTTTTCATCCTGTTTTCCAAATCTTCGTTCTTTTTTTTTTATTTATTTGAATATGTCTTCGAGATTCTTTTTTTATTTATATGAATATGTCTTCCAGATTTTTTTTTTTATATTTATTTGAATATGTTTTCCAGATCTTTCTTTTCCCTATCTTCCTTTCTTTCTTATCTATCTATTCCTTGACCAATTTTAATGGACTCTAGCTATGATAGATAATTTCTAATTCAGATCATTCCGATAATTTTCTAAATTTCTAACTCAGATCTAAATAATTGCTAATATCCTTAGTAGAAAGAAAAGGTAAATCTGACTACTAACCTTTTCAAATGACATCTCTCTTCCTTTGCTTGCCATCTCTCCATTATCTGCCTTCCTTCCCATCTCTCCATTACTGTATAACATCTCTCCATTATCTGCATTTTTTTTTTCTCCAGAAAAATATTTTCTTTCTATTTCTGCTTTTTATTTTTTTTTTTCTGAATTATTGATACTAAATGGAGGAGGTATTTTAGGGGATGGACGGAGAGATTAAAGGAGGTGGTCATTTTTTTTTTCTTTCTTTTCTTTATTTTGTTATTTTTATTTTAACACACACACATATATATACATACTTAAACACATATATATACATACTTAAACCTAACGGGGCGTTACACCATCAATTTGTTAAGGTCGAGTTTGTTCAACCGACGACGAATGTGGTACTTGACTTCTGTCTATTTCCATGACACCCTACCTTCTTTGCCCGCCAATTCGGGTTTCGGCAAGGTCTGCCTAGTCCTCCCCTATTCAGCCGTAACAAAGACCCCTATTCAGTCAGAGAGCAATTCCCTCCGCCATACTTCTTTTTCTGTTCTGTCTAGCATTGGTCTTCTTACGGACCAACATCAGACTTCATACCGCCCCTTCCTTCTTCCACTCCTGCCTTTAGGTCTTGGTGGAGGTTTGGGAAAGTTTGATCCATGGATGACTATCTGAGCGGAATTGCTCCTCTTGGCCCGCCCGCCTGCAAGCAGTTCTTCTCGAGCTGCCGCTTCCTCGAACCCGTTCGTTCTGCCCTTTCCCGAGAGCCATCTTCAGGTAACCCCCTCTACCTTCTTTACCTACCCCTCATCCTTTTCTCTCAAATATTGACTGCAATCTCTCTTTCCTCAGGCACTCGTCGGCAACTCCGATTGGAAGATGATTCCGAAGAAACGTAAGATGCAGGAGAAGGAGGAGACGTCGTCGAGGTTGAAAGTTCCTCTATTCAGCCAAGGTTGTAAACATCAGAGAATCATGGTTCCCGCTTCTTCTGTACCAGCCACACTTTCTGTCCCTTCGTCTGGTCCAGCTTCTTGCACTCGCTGCCAACTTGCTCGCAGCACCTCTGCCTCTGTCTTGCCATCTACCACAACCGCCGGTGGAGACGAAGAAATGTCTGATGACAGACAAGAAGAGGGTGTCAAATCTACCAGAGCATGAACTAGTACTGGAAGAAGCCGCAGTGGTATACCTTTTTCTTTCAGAACCTCGCCTTTCGTTTTTCTCTGATTCGTCGTTGTTACTGTTATTTATTGTCGCTATGTGTGCTTGCTTGTGGGAGTCTCTTTCTTTTTTGATGTGCTGTCACGCTCCCTTCCCGTCTATGGCCGAAAGGGCAAGTCCTTGACTCTATTCCTGATCGGTCGGGCAAGCGGCTTGGCTTTCAAAGTCAACTCCAACAATTTCTTTGTTCTCAACACTTGATGTTAATTAATCAAAGATCTTTTGCAAGAGGGTTTGCTAGAGGTAGTTAGCCGTTACGCTACGGGATTAATCCTATCACTAGCCCACTATCTTCAGGTAAATTCGATCGATCAGATGCAGAAACCAAGGCAAGGTCGGATGGTTGTCCCTGATTCTCAACAGAATCCGATAGACAAGAAAGAATCGAAGTCCCATTGTCTTATTAATTTCATTGGATGCCTTTACTCCCCTACCCCAATCCCTAGCTAGCTGCAATCCAAACCTCACCTATTTGGGGATCTTCTCCTCCTACTCTTTCAGTCCAAGGAAGACATCTAATATTAAAGAGAAAGAGGCCTGAGAAGCATTCTACCGGCCAAGGTCAAAGAAGCTAATTCTGATTGAAGAAAATAGTGTAAGCCAACTCATCAAGGGAAAGGGGCACTAATGGAAGAGTCAAATGCCTCGATTTTATATATATATCCGGAACGGAAAGACATTGCATTGGAGACGGACGATTGACAGGACCGAAGCAAAAAGCCCACATACATGTACCAATGGTTGTCAAAGCATAGTGCCTACTCAAGGTATATACACTACTCTAAGATTAGGTAGGAGTCGATTTCCGAAACATAAGAGCTTGGAGACTGACCTAGCTGCAACAGATATTGTTCAGGTCTTACCTGAGAGAGAATATTGTAACGGCACTGGTTGAACCTGCTGTTTAGCCCGAGGCTCTTTGAAGTTGCTGCGGTTGAAGTGGAGTCTGCTCCGAAAGGGTCTACTTTTCTTTCTAACCGGGATAGCAGGGTTGAAGCCCTTTGTTAGAACTGCAAAATCCATGTATTTATGTGGATGGGATTAACTTATTGGGGAGGGAAAGAGAAGCAAGCTACCTCGCATCCTTTTTTCTATTTTGACCACTACGAGTTGATGTAAGGGGGAACCCTCTTTGAACTAGGTGCCCTCGAAGGATATGATTCTAACTGTCGATTAGCAGGGCTGCAAGCACGAATTCGTATTAGGAACGCATGGCTAGATCGATCGGTCGGTCTTCTTGGGCTACGACAATTCCACTTATCACGCCTCTCTTTTACTGCCGCTCGGGCGCACACTAGACGAACTGAAGAATCTAATTACTTCTCTTCTTTTTGAGAGTGCAAAACCCTTAAGCCAGTACTGAAGGGTGGTGAGAGTGAATCTATCTGACCCGAGTTTCACGGAGTTGTGCCAGCTTTACGTCGAGATCTTCCTATCCTAGTTCTCCATACATAAAGTGACTGGTTCTTCCTTTAGCCTTTTGGATATCTTTCTTGATGATCAACCAAGTTGAAATACAGATCTCATCACACCACTTGTAGTAACCCTTCGGCAGGTTGGCAGAGTTGCTTTCAGGTGCGGGAAAGTTAGGGGAACCTAGTTAACCAACGGCATTTCCTTATCATAGTTGGTGGATGTCTCGGTTGAGGCGGAGGATCCCTATAGACCGAACCCAGAATACAATTTGACCCTTGGCCCGGTCGCGAGGATTCGACCAGCTTTCATTCTCTTTCTCCCAACGAGTTAGCAGACTCAACTGATTGAAAAGTATTACTTAAATGGAAATCATGGTCCTTGACGAAAACGGTTTTGAAAAAGAGTTTAACGACAGAACTAGAATACCCGTAATGCTAGTAGTATTCCCTTACTGAACGGAAGGAACGGTTCCCCTACTCCCTTCCTAATGAACTCCGGAACGAAGGCACAGATTCTATACCAACCAAGTCTTTCCTATTCTTTCTCAGGAGCTGCACATTCATATGACTCTATAAGAGCTCTTGAGAGCGCCTAGCATCCGCTACAGGAAGAGAAGGAGAAAAGAAAGCGATAGGCCCCTGCTTCTATTTCTATTAGTTCAAGCGCAATCACAAAGAAAAGAAGGGAAGAATAAATAGGAAAGAAAAAAAGGAATCCGCTGCTATGGAATCTGCTGTTATAAAGGTTCAGAGGCTTCCTGTCCTCGGCCGGAGGGTGTAAGTCGTCCTTCTCTTACTGTTGAAGAAAGTGAGGAGAGTACTAAACTGATATAAGACTCCTTCCCTACGGGCGATAAAAGAAACCTTTGCGCAAAGAGAAAGAATTAGATCTCGTAAGAAGGGTTGGTGGGCTCTTTGTTTATGTTTAAGCCTGCCTATCATTTAAAGGCAGATAGCGGAAGAGGGGCTATAGCTTCATTCTTCATCTTCCTCTCGCTACCGGATGAGTGAACTCTACCCGCGCTGGATGGGATTGGATTCAATCCACCCTTAGGCCTTGGAGGAGCATATATTGAGATAGGATTGGAATGCCCCGCTGGGTTGCATTAGGAGAATAAATAGGTAGGCCAGCGGCACATCATCAGGAATGGATGAAATTAACGGATTCCCCCTCCTGGCTGGGTGAGTGGAAGACATTGAGAAGGGCTTCACATCCCTTGCAGGGCTTTGAGGTTGATTAAAAGTAGCGCTCCTAGGATTCCTGGAAAAACAGAAGGCCTTGAGGCGGAGGATTGTACTTGGAAATGGAAGCTCTGTCCCGCTCACACTCTACTCTATTTAGAATTAGGGGCTTGCCTCCTCTTACTTTCTTTCTTTCTCTACCGCCTGTGTCTATCTCCTGTCAAGTGTGCTCCCTGCCACGCTACTCTCACAGGAACTGTAACTGTGTGACTAACAACAATACCAGTTCGTGCATTAGTGGTTCAAGTGCAGTGCCCAGAAACGGTTCAAAGATCTATGGCGACATCAATTTCCCAAGAGATCTATGGGAGGGAAGTATATTCCAAATAATCATCAAGTCAGTTAAGTGGCCTTAGTTTCATAACCTAAAGCACCGGTCTTCTTATCAACAGCAGAAGCAATCCTTTGAGAGTTTCTTGGGTTCTCATCTATAATTGACTTGGTTGGGTATGTATACTTAGGATTCTCTCTGGAGACATGGCTCTCGTATGTCCACAGCGTTACAACTCTCGTTTTGCTTCGCATCAAAGAACTGGTATTATGCATTCATCTTCCAAGCTTCTCAATGGGTTTTGATTAACATTTACACTGGGGCTACCCATCATATGACGAGCAATCCGGCAGCATTTGTCTCATCCTCGCCGTACCAAGGCAAAAGTGTCATCTTCACCGGTGACCCCACTCTCTATTTCAGACATTGGTAGATCTCTTTCTTTATCATTTCGTTCTGGCAATGTTCTTCATCTCAATGATGCTATGTTGGTTCTGTCAGTCAGTCTCTCAAAAAATAGGATCGGTTGGACAACTTTGTGATGATCGCCAAAGCTATCCCATCTTGACTCCGACTTCCTCTGTGTAAGGATCTGCACACGCATAATGTCATAGCTCTAGGGTGCCCAACCCATATATATATGCTTTATACCTGCATGCATCATTCTCCTCTTCTTTCTTTGTGGCTTCTGAATAACAAAGAGCTTCCTAATCTTTGGCAACTAAGGGCAACTATAGGTCTGATTGTTGGTTGTTAGGTCTTCGACTACATTGAAGAAACTATCACGCCTGAAATTGCTTCCCCCTGCATTTGCTAGTTCTTCATTCTCTTCTTGGTTTAGCAGCCAGCTGGCCAACCACGGGCAAGGCCTACGAATTCTAATCTTCTTCTTATTTCAATTCCCTCTGCCCTTTTGCATTCTGATGTATGGGGCCCCCCGTGCCTTCTCTCTCTGGTTATCGCATTCCTTTCCTTTCTTAGAACTAATTCATAGGGGTTGTTAGTTTGAAGCTCGTTTATCAAAGAATGAATTAAGCACAAACCTTACTATTAGTAGATAGGGGTCAGTGCTTTTCGGCTTTTTTTGTTAAAGCTAAGGTTGCAAATGGATTCTTTTGTCATCGGATTCCAGTTTTGGACTAAGATGGGGGAGTCTCATCAGCTTTCTCTCAGTTTCCAGCCACTCATGGAATTGATTATCAGTTCTCCTGCCCATATACCTATAAAATGGGGTTGCAAAAAGGAAAGGAAGCATAGACACATATCATGGATACGTCTCTTGCTCTGATCTTTGAAAGCCGTGTCCCCCCTATCTAGTAAGGTAAGTGGCCGTATGTTAGTTGTGGGCCTTTTCTTTTCCATCCTTTTCCACCTGATTATGCTTTCTCATCAACTGCCTTCCTCTGTGCTTGGCAATATTACTCGAGATCTGTGTCTGTTTGGATCGCCACCTGATTATGAAAGTCTTATACTGATTTTTTATGCTATACTCATATACCTGCCCAGGTACGTCAGATGAACCTCGTGCAGCAAACTTCTGTTTCTTAAAGGGGCATGCCTGGGCTCAGAAAGGCTTTGTTTTGATCCTTCTTCTCGTTCTCGCCGTCCCTCTTTCTTACCTTCCATGAGCACGAGTTCTGCTATTCCCCCTGATTTTATGCCTATTGGATCAGCATCTTCTGGATCTTCTTCACCAGTGGGTTTTCCTGCGCCTCCCGTGCGTGGAGTCAGAGTCCGAAGGGTCGCAGCCCTCTATTGAGCAGCCAGCACTTGCACCTCGCTCTTCTAATAATCTATAATCAATTAAGCCAGCATCTTTCTCATCTTCTAGTAACGACCAGTTGCCTACGGATTCCCCTTCATCCTCTATCGCAGCGGAGCCATCTCCATCTCTGCGCTTGAATGGGTTTCCCCGACCAGCAAAGGAAAAGTTCTTTCCCTAAATCAGGCCCGGGACATGAAACAATGTGACTGACCCCAATGTTATGCCCTTTATCTATCCCCCAAAAAAGGCCCGGATCCCCTATTTCTTTTTTGATAGGAAAATCAGCCCGCCCCGAGTCAAAATCAGTATCCCGGAAGGCTATGTAAATTAGGGTCTTTAAAACCTCACCCAGCACCTATGAGTTCATTCAACATACCTTGAAAAAAGAAAGCATTTTGAAGCCATATAGCCATTTCAGCCTGACTCCCCATTTTCTCTTAAATCAAGCTATGAAAAAACGGGAGTAATGCGTAATTAATTACTCTATTCCTGTGAGCTGTTTAGTTATCCCTTATCATTCCTGGTATTGCATTCCTCCTCTCTATGAGATGTGGGATCGACCCCGCTCTTTCTACATCCTTTTGTATGATAAGGCATGCCTATCTATCTTTTATCCAGCCTTTGCTCCACTATCAACTACCGGAATGGTTATTTTGCCTGCACCGCTTTCCTCTCCCGCGGCAAGAGCTCGTTCGCCAAGTCTGAACTCCCACTTTCTCGTCTATGACGGCTCTCTTCGATGCTAGCAACCGCGTTTGACCCTTTTCTGTGCTTCTTTCAATTTCCTTACATTCTCTCTTCAAGAGAGACTTGACCTTTACTTAGAGAGGGGCTGCGGTACCACACTCTTCCGTGCTCGTAGGTTGACTTCCCTATGCATCTCGACTAAGGTCTCACAAACGTGCACTTCCCTTATGCATCCAGCCGCTTCACTAACTAATGTGAATAGGTTATAAGGGTGGGTTGGTTATATACTCTTCTGCGCGTTCCTTCTTCGAACCTTTTGGTATGTATTGCCCCCTATAGATCAGATCCACCGGACGAGAAACTCAATTAATTCTACACTGCAGCTGAGTCGTCGGACTTATCCACCAAGGGATTCCTTTCATTTCTGTGGATTGCGTTGGAGGAAATCTACCAAAGCTAGGCAGATAGATGGACTCCTTCCCCGCTGCTAAGGGAGAGCAAGAAAATCAGGAAGAAGAATGTAATCAGCGCCCCCTTTCTTTTGGGTATGCAGGTACTAAGAGTCCTCTCACTACCAACCAGCGGACATCATCTGGCTGGGTCTTGGCCGGTATCAACAACAAGAAAACAAGCAAATGGAAACAGCAACTAACTATGGCTCTTGGCCCAGACAACGTCCTAGGCGTAGGGTAGATGGGAGAGGGAACGCCTAGACGACGTTTTTCTTCCTGGGCAGCTGTAAGTAGATCGAGAGGTCCTTCTGCCCCTTGTCCCCGAATAAGGGTCATATGTTCTCATAAAAGGTTGCTCCAATCTGACCTAGCTGGCGAGCGATCCCAGTTCGCAGCAGAGAACAAGACAGGAAGCGAGCGTACCTTTGTTCGCTTCTTCTCCACCAAGCACGGAAGTTTAAGGATAACTGTAGGTCGGTGGCTACCTAAGGAAACTCCGATTCGATCCGCCCCCCGGCTGGGAGGCATCTACCTCATCCCGATCACAAGGAGAGGTTCACCATGATGGGGGTACTTCTTTTTTGTTCCCTTCCGGAAAGAATGAAATGCATAGGGGACCATCCTTTTGTTGCGGCATGCTCCTGAGATTGACGGATTCGCAGGGGGCCTCAGGCCCTACTTAGTTGACTGACAATGACAAAGGCTTACGACGAAACTAAGTAGGACCTTTTGAATTGAATCTGAAGTAGTCTATCAGTGGTGGGAAGCAGCTTTGCTCCTTTTCAGTAGGGGAGAGAAAGGTTAGACCTTAGAAAGTCAACGAATAGCGGTTCTTCTATGTAGGTATGGCGTTCCCCCTTGACTCTCCTAACAGCTAAGTGACTTCGTAACCTTTGCGTAGCGTAGTAGAATGAAGGCTACGCACCGACGCTCTCTTATCTATTAGCCTAAGCGTCTTCGCTAACTCGCTCTATACTATACAATAACAATACAATTCGTAGGGTATAGTAGGCTAACTCTGCCGCTGACTTCTATTAATCTAATGTAGGGCTAAGTAGCGCCTTTTCCTTTAGGTCCTTAGTAGCGTTGACAAAGAAGAATGGTGAAAAGACAGCGAATCTTTTCCTCTTGATCTGAGGTATGAAGAGAACTCTTTTTGATGACTTCCACTTATCGATCCCGGCCCGGAAAAGTGACCGACCAGGACCCTATTGATGAATGAAAGAAAGGGTTTATGAGCCCTAGCCCTGTAAGCCCACACCTGTGTAGAGTAGATCGTTCAACACCTGCGGCACAAACCCATTTTTGACCTATTAGTCCTAGTATCATAGGCGACCGAACGGCTGCCCCCTAATAACTAGACCAACCTGCGATAATAATTCCATAAACACCTAGCGAAGATATGGCAAACAAATAAAGTAGCCCTATGTTCGGATCTGACAATACCATCCCATAATCAAAAGGTACAACGGCCCGAGCGACCAGACTTAACATAAATGTAGCCATTGGAGCCATTCTAAAAAGGGAGAAATTAGCACTACTTGGTGAAAGAGGTTCTTTTATCATCAATTTCAAACCATCTGCTAGAGGTTGTAACAATCCGAACGATCCCACTACATCAGGACCCTTTCGACGTTGCACAAAAGCCATTACTTTTCGTTCAGCTAGCACTAAAAAGGCTACTCCAAGTAGAAGTGGTAGAATTATTCCAAGTATTTCAGCTGGAACTGCTATGTACGTTTTCGATTTTCTATTCACTGACGATCTGGCATGGTCGACCCGATCATGATATTTCACTGACGATCTGGCCTGGGCGACCCAATCATGATATTAATGGATCGGACCTTTTCTCGAAAAACACCGGATCCCGAGAAGAGTTGAAGATGGTGCAAGATCGAATCCTCTTACCTTACTTCGAATGGAAGCCCGCCTCACTTGTGCTTTCTTTACTGCATAAGGGCATAAACGAAGTCAACGGATTTCCTTCTAACTAGCGGCTGAGAGTAAGCAAGCTACCTTCATTCAACAGATTTGTGGTTGAGTCAATAAGATGCTCTGGGTCGGGAATCTTTTCTCTTCTCTTTTGCATTTCCGCTGCCTGCGTTCTTTTTTGTGTCCGTCCGTATCACAAAGCTGGTCGACGCCTGCTGTAATGGTTGAAAATGGCCAACCAAGACCCCCTAATAAAGCTTCGATAAAGCAAACGATTCGTTCCGACAACTTCGGACCAGATTCACCCCTTTGAATTGGCCTTACAAAATCGATCGGGCGGGCTGGTTGGGAAGGGGTTCTTAGTGGAGAAAAGAATCGCTGAGAGATAGATTCGATTATTTGGTCAGGACGAATGAGTGGCTGTGCAGCATGCTTCGGAGGAGATTGACCCTAAGAGTCAGTCCAGTCAGAAAGGGGAGGCCCGCTGTCTAGACTGCATTTCGGGAGTTTGAACACCATCCCATTTCAAGCAAAAAGACAACCCTGTCAAAGGTATCTAACCTTCCTTCCTTATGAGGGGAAATCCAATTCCGTTTTGTCTTTTTTGCATAAAAACCACCCACCGGTAATATATATATAGAAATTCATTTGGAACCCAGTTCTTCCGACCATTTTAGAAAAGCGCATACTTGCTCCTCAAAAAAGAACCTCTCCTGTCAGGGAGCCCATTAGATATTTACCTAAACCAGTAGGTCCTTGAGCAGATCCCACCTTAGCCCCAAGACGAGTAAATGCTTGAGTTTAAGTGAGAAGGGCCTCCTCCCCCCGCTGGGATTTTGCCTCTATCGTGTTTACCGGGGGGGACCCTCGATCCGGAAGGTATGCCACGGCTACTATCGAGATATACATGGCCGCCTCCCTTGAAAGCTCCTGGTGCTGCGACTATCACCGGTAAGTCGGATCAACATCGGGATTAGAATCCACTGCAAAAGAAAATAAGTCAAACGCCTATTTGCTCTGGATCTACTGGCCCGGACGCTTGCTTGAATCTATTCCACCGCAAACAACGGAATATACTACTGCTGACTGGATCTTCCTTCTGCTCTCTTGTTATTCTTCTCACCTCTCACTGCCTCAGCTGCTGGGACTGGAACTGATTCCGCATCTGGCACTCCCCATTTCTATGGAGATTTATAGGGTGAGTGTCTAAAGCCCGGGTTATCTCTCATCGAAGAGAAGAATTCCTATTCTTCTTGTTCTGAAGAAACCTAAGCGATTCCTTCTCAACCTGGGCGATGCTACCCCGAGAAGTGCTCCTCTCGATCAATTCCATTCTAATCTTTTACAGAAGAGAAAGTCAAGGAGGAATTGAGAATCAATAGAAAAAGAAGAGAACGAAAGGAGAAGAAGAAAGAAGAGAATTTCTTGAACGAGGTAAAGTAAAGCAGCTGTCAAGGAATTGACTGAATTTGTGCCTTACCCTTTCTTCATTTCCAAATCTCAAGTCAAGGAGGAAATAGAAAAAGAAGAAAGAAGAGAACGAAAGGATAATCAATATCAAAAGAATCGGAAGGCGAATTGGAATTGAGAATAAATAGGAAAAGGGTGTCGGTGAAGGTGAAGGTGAAGGTTGAACTATCTCTTTGATTTACTCTCCTTGTCCTATATTATGTTCTATAGGCTGGCTGCACTCCCTTTGAGGTAAGAACAGTTCCTTTTGATTCAATTGCAAGAAAACAACCCAACCTCTTTTTAGAGTTTGATATGAAGACTAAGCCAAACAGTCTATTTATACGGATTCCTCCAACCAAAATGAAAAAAGAGACTATATATATGACAGAAGCATCACCATCACTCTGTCTGTAGGCTGTTGGATGCCCTCTTCTTCCTGGCAACAAGATCAGATCAATAATAGCCAACTAGGAAAGCACAGTCAGACTAGTGCCACGTCCAAAGCACCAAGACTGCTTATTCCGCTAAAACTGTAAAGAGACAAGTCCTCTTATGCCGGAAAAGAAAGTCAAGTGCTAACGTGCAGCTCCCATTCCTACACCAAGAGAAAGCCTAAGAGAAGACAAGACCATGCTACCAGTCCTAGCTGGCACCGAAGCCAAGGGAAATTGAACAAGAGGAATGAAAGAAGAGCTTAGTCGTATTCAATTCAATGCGGGACGACCCAGCCTCCCAGATCCGCATCAGCGAGTGGTGTGACGACGACCAACTTGATTGAAAATCACGATTTGAATGTAATTGCCTTGGGAAAAGAGAGAACAAGCAGAACTGCTTTATCTGTTATATGAGAGGACGGCTGCCACTTCCGTATTACCATTGATTTAGACAATCCCCGATCCTTACTAGACTAGATAAGGGGTCAGGAGATTCTGATTAGTGTCAAATAGCCCTAGCCTCATTCACTCCCGGTGAAATAGCAGCTACGCCCCTTGGTCCCGAGCGTTTGAACGAATCCCAGTCTCTTGAGCTCTTTATGGCAGCTAGTCTAGATCGATTTCTAATAGGATTGGCTTTCTTTGTTAAGACAGAGTAGAGATTGGAAATTCTAGAGAAAAGCAAGGTTTGTAACCCCCTAACCTAGACCAGGATGCGCCTTTCTCCCTAAGCCTAGAAGCAAGTCAAGCGGTAAGAAAACCCATATCCCTTGTGAGTGCATCTTTCTTTTATGATCTCGTTTTCTCAGATAGGACAGGTCGGTCAGGGGCAGGTGTCTTCCATATGCGATATCCGAGACTCTTTCTCAAGTGGGTATGAGATATCTGGTATGCGATGCGAGATGCACTTTCCGAACAGGCTATATTGCTTTATCTCTCTGTCCTTTCTTTCCGTCCTCCCTGGCTGGGCTCTCGCGTGTCCTGGGTTCGATCAGATCAACCAGCGACCGGTTTACAGAACAAGGAGTGAAGCAAGGGGCAGGAGATTGATAGAAGAACCCGGCCGAAGCTTGACTAAAAAGGGCTTGTGTTCAACTCCGGGGGTTGGCTGGTTGGAAGGGATTGCTTTCTGCCGTCTGTTTTTCCCTTCGAGATCTTCTCTTAGCAAAGTAGGTTCAAGTCACACTTTTTGCTTGCTACAGGCTGGGCTCAGGGACTGCAGTCAGCCGCTTCCTTCCCCTGTAGTCGTCAGCTCGTTCTTGACAGATCCGATCGGGTGTTCATAATCTGGAGTAAAAGGATTCGAACCTTTGCATGCCGGTACCAAAAACCGATGCCTTACCACTTGGCTATACTCCATACGGCCTTGTTTTGGACGGTAGAACGGGGAGAGGGGCGAAGACCTGAGACCCTCCGGGCGAAGAGGTTCAGACGCTCGACGAGAAAAGAAAAGGGAGAGGGGTGAAACCGCGAGACCGAAGGGAGAGGGGTGAAACCGCGAGACCGAAGGGAGAGGGGCAGGAGCAAAGCTGTGAAACCTTAAGAGGAGGTTCAGGAATTGTGAGACTCGTAGGGCGAAGAGGTGAAACCGCGAGACCAAAGAAAGGGAGAGGGGGAAGGGAGAAGCAGGGCGAGACCGAAGGGAGAAGAGCCGTGCAAGAACGTGGGGATATAGCAAGTAAGCAGCAAGATTCTCTCTTGTTGGACCGACTACAACAAGCTCGCGACTCTAATAGAAAGAAAGGGTAAGCTCTCCTCTCTCTGTTCTATTTGCTTGCAACAATGCTATACCTATCAAAGTTGGCGAACGCTTCTGTAACCTTAGACTCGTTACGCTATTCGACTGAACTCGTTGGCTCCGCGTCCACCGAAAGTAGGTTACCTTCGTCACCGTCAGCATTTGGTACTCTCTCGATAGCTTCTCTCGTTCACTTCAAGCCTTTGGTGTAATGACCTGACCCGTAAGCCCTAAAGAAAGAAAAACTTCAAAAAAAGAAATGGTTGCGGGAAACGACGTTCCCTTTGTAAAGTTGACCTTTTCCTTTTCTAACTAATGTGAGTTGACATGAAATGGATCACGGAAGAAGACGTATTCGATGAATGAATGATTCAATCCCCTCCCACCCACACGGGTTCTTCGATTCTATTGAAGGGGCGAAGGCCTGAGACCGACAGGCGAAGAGGCGCAGGCATGAGACTGATAGGGAGAGGCAATGGAATTGTGAGACCCGTAGGGCGAAGAGGCGAAGACATGAAACCGAGTTGGAGAGGTAAAGGGGTTCCCCTTCTTCTTTCTATGTGAGGTGGGGCGTACGTCAGAGCGGAACCTATCTCGAACGCAGAGCACCGGCTCCGGCCTTAGATACAGTTACCATGCTTACCGGCTCTGACCATTGCCATAGATATGGGGGGTAGGCGAAGGTAGCTTGCTTCTCTTCTCCTAGGCTACCAGCACATGTGACTCGGGAAGAAAGAAAAGGCTGCGAGCGGTTCTTCGCTTTCTTGTTCTCGCCCAGCTCTTTTTCTTTATTATTTCCTAGAAAAAAGAAGAAGCTCCTGAATCAGCACAGGGCAAAATTAGCTGTAGGAGAACTGTACTAACTTGCCGACGGTGACTTTCTCAGGGCTCCGTAGGAGAAGAAAGAATGTCCGGGGCAAATTGATAATGAAGCGAAGGTCCCCCTTACTCCCTATTCTCTCTTAAAGCTTTAGAAAGCTCTAACTAAGATAAAGGGTTGGTTAAGAAAGAACTATTTACTGTAAACCATAGCAGTGACAGTCACTCAATGGAAATGTTCGCCTTTGGAATGAAGATGGATGAGCACTTGAACCTGAAACTGATGAAATTCGGGGGAAAGATGGAACCGGTCACTATACTGGGGGGGCGAGACATGACCGCGACTGAAGATTCAAGTACCGTTGAAAAGACCAAAGGAACGGGGGGAATGACTACCTGTAATAAAGCACAGGCTAATAGACCAGAAGAAGCAAGGCTTAGATTACCAGATCCTGGACACAATCTAGCCCCTTGCCTTGCCTTTTCTAGCCTCTCTCTCCTTGCTTGCTTACCTAGCTCTTGTCTTAGTGACTCTTCTTCCTCTTTTCTAGGGTTTCTTCTGGTTAAAACGATCTATTTTGCATTTGCCAATGAATTGGATCCGCCCCGATTTGATCAATAATGGGATTCTTGGCTAGAAGAAAGGTTCTGTGACATGGATGCCAACTAACTCGTTGTCCCACCTAACAGATGATGAGATTCTCGATCGATTTGAGAGAATTTGTAAAAGTCTTTCTCACTATTCATTCTATTCGAGATAGGGTGAGCTTTCGATCAAGATGTTCTCACCTCCCCGGGCTCTCGCTCGAATCGGAACCTTTATGCGTTGGTAGGCTTTCGACTCAATCTAATAGCCTACTGGGCGACAATCAAAGAGAAAGTTGTCGCATGGGCTCATCAGATGATGCAGAACAGATTTCATAACCACCATCCAGCACCAATTACATTCCACATCCCACTTCAAACTTGTCTGTCGATTCCTCGGGGGGATCATTCTATTTAGTTAGAGAAAGGCATTCCAGCTTCAAAGGCAGGTGAGCCGGGTCAGGAAGGAGACTGCTGGGATTGGATCGGATCCATCCTACTCGAAGCACTCCACCACGAATAAGAGTCAGAAAGTTGGATAGGCAGTCGAGATAGTCACTCCTATCTGTAGGGCGGGCTTTCAAGACAGAGATGCACTACTCCATCTGGAAAGAGCTTTACCTCATGGAGAAAGAGAAGAACACCTGATTTAAAGTAAAGGCCAGAAGGGAGTCAAAAATCAATAGAAAAAAGACCTTCCCGGCAGGACTCTACTACTGGGTCTTATTCCATCTCAAACTCGGATTAGGAAGAGTGCCCTTGAACTACAGATCCTGAATAGTACACAATACAAAAAAAGAAAGAGATTCTCGACAAGAAAGAAAAAAAGGGGGGAGGAGAAGAGGAGATTCAGGATAGTCACTCCACTCCATATCTCGGGAACACAGATTCTTCTTTCATTTGCAATTCCTTTCTTGAGTGCGTCTTTGATGATCTCTTTTCTCAGATAGGACAGGGTAGGGGCAGGGAGAAGGGCTTCTTCCGCTTTACAACCGGAATAAGGAACCTTAGAATGAACCAACCCCACCTGCTGTCGATCAAAAAATGGGATTGGAGAGGTTCATGAGTAAGTAGGGAGAGGATCATGAGTTAGTAGGGAGAGGATCAAGATCAGAGAAAGAATAAAACACCTATGTTACCTTGTTCAAGAATAGTGAAACCCGAGTGAAATGAACGACAAAATAGGGAGAGGATAGAATTTGATAATTATTGGTCCGTCAGAGTGAAATCAGTCTGTCGAATGAATAAGGAAAGGAGTTTCGTCTTTGACAAGGGAGAGGAGTCCACTGTTCTCGAATAGTGAAAGAATAACTCACAATCACGAAATTGACCTCGTGTTTGAAGGGAGAGGTTCATGAGTTTACACAGTGAAAGAAGGAGAGAATATCCGAGTGAAGGAGGGAGAGTCAAAGAGTGAAAGAAGGTGAATTCAGTAGTGATTTCGTTTACAGTTAAAGAAAAGAGAAGAGACCGTAAAATACCCTTGTTTACTAGGGGAAGGAGCAGTGTTTGAATAAATAAATAGGTTCAGGTTCCGTAGTTCAGGAGTGAAGGAGAAAGAATCTTTGTTACAGGCAGGAGAGAGTAAAAGAGTTCCATCAGGTTCAGTAGCTCAGATCATAGAGTCAAAGGGGCAGGTTCATGAGCTTCTCTTTCTTTCCTTTCTCTTTTTCTTTTACCGACTTTAATGTAAAGAAAGGTTCTTCTTGACGCTTTACCTCCTGAAATAAGGGAATATCGGTTCAGGTTCCTTCTTTCATGAATAGACTCTCCTGTCAAGCAGCAACCTCTTTGAGCTCTTACCGAATCCCAACAAAGCCTATCTTGAGATCATAACTTCCTCTTCTTTTTTCTTTCAAGGATAGAGAGAAGAACTTGTTTGTGGCTCCTTTTCATTCATTCTTTCTTCACGAGCTTGTAGAGAGCCTATGAGTTGATCAATAGTAATGGAATCAAAATCTTTCTCTTTCTCAATAGCAACAACAATATAATTGAATTTCGGATCGCAGGATTCTTTGTTCAATTACTCGAACATCCTCCAAATTCTCACCATATCTACGCATTTGATTAACAAGAGGCAATACTGACTCAAAAGAAGAAGAAGAAAAAGAAGGTCAGGTAATAAAGTCAAAGGAGCGAAGCAAGCTGCTCGACCAATAGAAACGGACAGGAGAGAATATGCGAGAATGAATAGGTGAATGAGAAAGATCAGTTAAAGAATGAAGAGAGAGTTGAGGAGAAGAGAAAGATCAAGAAGGAATCTTGAGGATTGACTGACAGTGAACTCTCATTGATTCTTCGATAGGATTTACTGACAGTGAACGATCATTGATTCTTCTTTCGTCTTTACTGTTGAAATAGGGTAAAGCATCGATTTTCTCCCTCAAAATAGGGAGAGGGGAAGGAGCAAAGAGAACAGACCCCGGGAAATCAGGTTCAGGTTCATCAGTTTACCGAGTGAATTAAGGGAAGGTCATAGAATAAAAGGTTCCGAAGCAGTTAAGTTTTATTCTAAACACTATTCATTTACTCGACTGTAAAGGTTCCTCAAATAGCTTGACCTCCTGAAAGAAAAGAGCTACTGAACGAACCCGCAAGTCCTCCCCCCGTCGATAAGAGCTGATAGGTGAAGGAGGTCAGAGAATCAGAGTTGGATAGGTTCATGAGTAAGTAGTAGCGGCCGGCGAGAGGAGAAGAGGATAAGAGATAAGCAGTGAGACCAATAGAATAGGAAAAGGGAATGGAATTGTAAGACCTAGTTGGCTAGGTTCATGAGTTTCCATTTACGCTGAGTCTATTTGTTTAAAGCAAGCCTATTTATTTATTTACCTCGTCAAATCTGGTGAAGAATCCCAAACCAAACAAACACCGACCTCTTCTCTTCCTGTATAAGTTCAAGGATAGCAGTCTGGAAGATGCTAAACACCTATTTACCTCGGTTACTGTGAAAGAAGGGACAGGCGAATAAATGGAATTGTAAAACCGACAGGTTCAGCCGTTTACAGGATTGAATATGAATTGATGACTCTACTGGAAAGAAAGGATAGGTGATTGATTGAGCTGCAAGGAATTGACTCTCATTCTTGTTTCGGCTTGACTTCCTTAATTCAAGACTAAATAGGTTAAGGAGCCGAACATCCTTTCATTTTCTTTGACCTTGTCTTTGAAGGGAAGGAGTGAAAGAAGGTGAACGAGAGAATAGGAACCGGAGCTCACTTTAAAAAGAGTAAATATTCGCTGGGAGTTCGTTTTGCTTTCATTTGCATTTCCAAATCTCAAGTCAAGGCGAAACTGAAAGAAGAAGAATTGAGAATCAATAGAAAAACAGATAAGGAGAAAGAAAGAATCGGAATTGATAAGGATTGGCAAGAGGAGCGAGGACAGAGCGTTAGAAGTAGCAGTAGCAGGGTCAAGCAAGGTAGCATTCATTCCCTGTAGCAGCACTCTAGTATTTAGTCAATTCTTTAACTAAGGCCTAGAATCACTCTCGAGAAAAGGCCGGATTTACATATGTTTGTATGCAAGCAAGACCGCTCCTGTAGTTCAAGGCAGGTAAGGGCTGCTCATGAGGGGGGGCACCATCACTCTGTCTCTCTCGAAGGCAGGTTAATTCAAGTTCCAAGTGTCAGGGTAGTGCATTAAGGAGCAGCAACTATCGCATCAGCTAGAGCTGCATTAGGCATTGGAAAGGTGCTTACTTAATTTCGAGAGTTTAGGCTTGAAGTGAAGAGCGGGAGAGGATTTCATTGACTTAACTGTAAAGGAGAGAGGGAAGCATACGTAGGACAGTAGGCCCGAAAGCTGTTAGTTAGCAAGTAGGGGCTGCGCTGTATTGCTAAGAGGCTTTCCTTGTTTTTCACTTGTTCAATACCGGTACGCTATGAGCAAAGCAAATAGAGGAAGGCCCGGACCATTCCGCGAGTACCAACTACCATGGAATCTTGTAGCAACTATGTTGTAGTGAGGGGTAGTTGACTTCGTCATCTATTCTTTCAGAGGTAGGTAGTTCTGAGGGAGTCCCATGCGATGCGTATATATCAAGAGGACTACGGCCTCCTCCACTAAAAGCTTTTCAGCTCCTTCTTCTTTCGTTTCGGCTTTACCCCTTGTTTACTGTTCAATCCGCTAATAGAATAGAGGAAAAGAAAAGGCAATGGAATTGTAAGACCGAGTTCAAGAAGGCAAGGGAATACAGGGGCTGGTGCTTTACCTTGTTCAATCAGGGAGTTCAGTCTCATTAATCTTTCATTTGATTCTACCTTTGTAAACTCTGTCTGAGTCTTCTGACTTTGACTCTCCCTTCCGGTCTCGCACTTCGTTCCTCTCCTGTCAGCTAATTCATTTATTTCTTCTAGAACTGTAACAAAGGAGTTCAATCAGGTCCTCAGGGTTTACAGTTCAAGGATCAAGCAAGATCAGTTAAAGAATAAGAATACATAGGGGAAGGAGAAAGAATAACTCAATAGGTTCCGGAGCTTGACCCCTTCTTCTTTCTCATACAGCCAGCCAGCCCATTTACCCCGTGACAGAATTGTCTTCTTCTTTCATTCTTTATACCAGACAGAGCAAATCTTTCTTCAATCAGGTCAGGTAATATCAGTGAAGGAGATTGAGCTTCTCTTTCTCTTTCTTTACAGTGAATAAACAAACAAGGAGTGAAGTCGAATTCATCTTTGTTCAAGACATAGTGAAAGAATAACAAACAATCACTGAATGAAGGCAATATCAAAAAAGGAAGCCAGCCCATTTACCTCGGTCAATCAGTCAAAGGTGAAGGAGGAAGTAGGTAGAGTAGGTTACGGAGAAAGATCAGTGTTTGAATCAATAGGTGAAGGAGATCAGCAGAGGGGAAGGGAGACACACCGTATGAGTTTTTGTAGGATTAAGAGAACGGACCTACAGAAAGAAGGAAAAGGTGAATGAGTCAGTAAGTAGTGAGAGGAGAAAGACTAAATAGGAGCCGGAGTGAAGGAGAATGAATTTCATATGCTTTGTTTACAGTTCAAGAAGAATGGGTGGGTGACTCTCATCTTCTTTATTCAGTGAAAGAAAGAAAAGGCAATGGGTGAGACCAATAGAATAGACGAATGAGTTTACAGGATTGAATGAATATTCCTCTCATGTAAAGGAAGGATAAGCTGCAAGGAATTGACTCTCATCTTGAGTTGAGTGTTTACTCTTCTTCAAGTGATTGAGTGAAGGAGAAAGATTAGTGTTTGAATCAATAAGTTCAGAGGAGGGAGAAGGAATCTTTCGGCTTAGTTTACCGGGAAAGAAGGATTAAAGGAGAGAAGCCTATTTACCGCGAGTGAAAGAGTGAAAGAACGGATTCGAGACCGTAAAGTAAAGGACAGAAGATTAACAACCTATTTACCTAGGGAAAGAAGGTTCAGTCTCAGTCATCTCCCCCCTTCTACTAGATTTCATTCTCGTCAGGTTCCTCTCCCTTTCTTTAAACACTGTCAAGTCTCATGAATAGAGAGTCTTTCCTTCAAGTTCAGGATTGAATGAATAAGTAAGGTAAATAGGGTCAATAGGTTCAGGTTCCTTCTTTCATGAATAGACTCGTTCCCTTCAACCACTGCTCAGTCTGATTCATCTTGTCCTGGTTTCGTCTTCAATCAATTCTCTTTTCTCGATTCTGGATTTCACTCCTCTCCCTCTTCTCTTGGTCTCACAGCCTTCGCTCCTCTCCCTATCGGTCTCACTGCCGAAGCTCGTTCGCCTCGTAAACTCGGTCTCACAGCCTTCACTATCTCTGTTATATACCCATCACCAATTGATTGAACTCGGTAAATAAATAGGTTCAGCTTCATTAGTCAATCTTTCTCTTCGTTTACTGGATTGAATATGAATTCTAATGTCGGAATGAAATCAGGTTCATCAGTTTACAGTAAAAGAATAACGAACTCGAACAGAAGGAGAAGGGTCGAAGACGCGAGACGAGAAAAAAAAAGGACAGGACAGAAGTTGAGTCTTGAAAAGCAGAGCTAATTCATTGATTCTTTCACTCAGGGTCAGGTTCCGTAGTTCAATCAGGGTCAGGTTCCAGAGCAGAGTTAAGTCTCATTCTTAGTCTCCCTTAAACACTTATTAAAAAAGGTAAAGGAGTTAAGTCGAATAAATCTTCAGTATTTTCTTTACTCGACGGGAAAGGTTCAGGAGAAAGAATCCATACAAAAATCAGGTAATATCCTTCCCCTTGTTTACAGTTCAATCAGGTTCATGAGTTTACTTACAAGAGAGTCCATGAAATTAGAATGAATAGGTTCAGGATCAAGATCAGTTAAAGAATTCATCTTTCGGCTTTGTTTACCAGAGAGTAAAAGAGTGAGTTCAGGAGTTCCGGAGTTTACATACCTTGTTCAAGAGTCAAAGAGTTCCAGAAGGAAAAGGGTTGGTTTACTGAGTTAAAGAAAGGATCAAGATCAGTGTATAAATAGGTGACGGAGCAAACAGACTAATAGTTGGATACGAGGTTCAGGATAATTCTTCTTGTTGAGTTGAGTCTTGAGTTTCGACTTTACCTTCTTTCTTTACTGTTCAAGAATAAATAGGAGAGAGGGGAAAACTCTCATTCTTGCTTGAGTCGTGACTGACTGTTCTTTCTAATTAAAGGTTCAGGAGAATTCATCTTTCTTCGTCTTTCCTTAGTACAGTTCAAGAAAGAAAAGAGACCAATATAGAATGAATAGCTTAAATCAGGGACAGGATTGAAAAGAGACCTAAAGTATAGATAGGAAAAGGAGAAGGAATAAGGAGCCTCTCATCCATCCAGTCTATTTACCCCGAGGAAAAGAGAGAGACCCATAGAATAGGTTCAATCAAGGACAGGAGAGAATATGCGAGAATGAAGCATCTTGTTTAAAGTTCAATCCGGGAAAGGAAATAGGGGAAGAGGGAAGGGATAAGGTTCAGTCGCTTCTCTTGATTCGGTTACAGGGAAGGAAATCTTAGTCTGATTCTTTGATCACAGTAAACTCGGATAGTCTCGGGGATAGTCAAAGGGACGGACAAGTTCAGTAGTTCAGGAGAAAGAAGAAATCAATAGGTGAAAGAAAGAAGGATTGAATATGCTCTCATTCATAAGTAAGGTAAGAAGTCTTTCCTTCCTGTTCCGAATTACCTTGTTTAATCAGTCAAAGGTTTAATTAAGGTTGAGTCTTGACTGACTGTTCAGGAGAAAGAATCAATCAATAGGTTACGGAGAATGAATCTTGTTGAGGATTGACTTTCAACACTTTCTTTCAGGTTCAGTAGTTCACTCTCATTCATCGATAGTGTTTACAGTTTCATTCTTCTTGAGTTGAGTCTTGAAAAGCTGCTAACTCCTTCATTTCTTCTTTCACTGTAAAGTCTCATGAATAAGGAGTTTAGACTTTCTTTTCCAGGTGTAGGAGGTGATCTTTCTTTCATTTTATTTGACCTTGTTCGATCAGGTGAAGGAAAGCAAAGAGAACAGACCGATAGCGAGAGTAGTTCCGTCTCACTTGAATCCTTCCTGAGTCTTGACTTCAAACACACTTGATGAATAAGCAGAAGCAGAAAGATCAGAGAAAGAAGAAATAGGTTCAGGGTCAAGTAATATAATAAAGGTTCCGCTGAAGGAGTGAAGTTCGTAAACTAACTAGAATGAATCTTTCGTGGAGTATTAGTTTACAGTTCTATCTGGTTCAGGATAATGAAGAGGAAAGGGGCGAAGCTGAGGTTTAGTAGCTAAGGATCAAGAATGTTGAGTCTCCTTTTGCCAACCTACTCCTTGATTCTCATCCTGCCTATTTACCCCGAGTGAAAGAGTGTTAGTTCGTTCAGTAGTTTAGGCAATGAATGGGTGAAACCGACAGACAGGTGAATGAGTTTACCTCGTTCAAGAAAGAAGGGAAGGGAATATCAGAAAAGAAAAGGTTCCCCGTCCCCGGAGCAGGCAGTTAAGCAAGGAATCGTAAAGAACCAAGCCGTTTAGTTAGAGCCCAAGGAGCGAAGATGAATGGTGATTGAGTTATTGAGTTTACCGATTGAATAAAGACGAAGCGCAATGAGACAGACCTATAGGTGAAGGAAGTAATCTTAGGAAGCCCATGAAGTAGCTCAGCAGGGGATAGAGCCGAAGGAGCAAAGAGAACAGACCAATAGTTGGAGAGGAGGGAAGCAGACTGATAGGTTACACGAGGTGAAGGAGGTAAGATCAGGAAGCCTATGAAGGAAGAAGCTCAGGTAATATATAGAGCCGAAGGAGCTAAGCTGGCTGTGAGATAGACCAATAGTTGGAGAGGAGCGAAGCAACGAAACCCAGAGGGAGAGGAGCGAAGCAAGCAGTGAGAACGAGTTGGAGAGGTGTGAAGGAGGTAAGATCAGGAAGCCTATGAAGTAGCTCAGGGCATAGAAGTTCTGGTTCCGGAGTTCAGTTCGTTCACTCTTATGAATAAGGAAATGAGTCTTTCTCTTTTATAGTTCAAGGAAGAGTACATTAGCGGCTTTACCTCCTTCTCGAATAGTTCAACCTGACCCAAGTTCAGTTCAATCAGGAAAAGGGAGGAGAGAGTGTCGGTTTCGGCTTTCCTTCCTGCCTGTTACGTCTAACGAATCTTTCGTTGAGTATTTACAGTCTTAGTTTGATTTCTTTCTTATTCTTTGTCTTTCCTGTAAAGGTTGTGTTTAAGGTTGGTTGAATCTTTGCTGCTAATTTCATTGATTATAGAATTGTAAACTAGGATAGGTTCAAGAGTTCAGTTCGTTCCGTCTCATTCATCTGGCTTCAGTCTTGATCCTTATGATTTAAACAAAGGAGAAGATCAAGAGTGAAATCAAACACCTACCTATTATTACCGCTTTCCATCAGTCAAAGGTTCATGAGTTTACAAGAGAGTCCATTCAATCCTCAGTTTATCTCGTTCAATGAAAGAAGGGACAGGTTACGGAGTTCTATCTTTGAGTCTTTCAAGCAGAAGTCAAGAAGAAGAGGTGAAGAAGAGTATTTCTCTTTTTCTTTTACCGAGCCGAGTTCAAGCAAGAAGGTGGTTCGTTCAATAGTTAAGTTCTACAACTCTTTCGTCTTAGTTTACTGTGTGAAAGAAAGGAGAGGAGCGAAGCAACGAGACCGTAAGCTTTACTACCTTGTTCAAGAGTTCTATCAGGGAGAGGAAATTCATTAGCAGCTTTACCCCTTGTTCAATCAGGTCAGGGAATAGCGTGAAGCAGAATGAATCTTTAGTGTTTACAGTCGAGTAAGTAAAAGAGAGAGAGAAAGAAGGAATCGGAGAATGAATCTTGTTGAGTTTCGTCTTTAGTTGTTGAGTCTTTCAAAGCAGCTGCTAATTCATTTAGTCTTACACGGGAAAGGTAAAGGAGAATGAATCTTCAGTCTTTCCTTTTGGTTTGGGTTTCTTTCCTATACCGGATTGAACTGTAAACTCTCCTCTTAAGATATCAATCGTTAGTCTTTTTTCAATCATGAAATAGAGTATAAGGTACGGGAAGATAAAGAAATATTGTTCTATATTGTTCGGGGAAGGGTTGAAGGAAGTAGCTTAGGGAAGGGAATTGTGAAAGAGTGAAAGAAAGTAATATCGGGGTGAAAGAGCAAATCTTTCTTTCATTTGTTTCGTCTTAGTTAGTTTACTGTTAAAGAATCAATAGGGTCAAGAAGGAGAAAGAGTTTACAAGCAAGAGAGTCAATGAAATCCTCAGCAACTTTACCCAGTTCCATCAGTCCCCAAAGGAGGAGGAGAGAAAGAAGGAATCAGAGAATGAGACCCATACCATAAGTGAAGGAGGTAATCCCCTGAGAGAAGGGTGAGTCAGTAGCTCGACGAGACTGTAGAAGATGCTTTAGCTTTAACCTAGTTTATTTACCCAGTGAAAGAAGTAATAGTCCATGAATTAGCGGCTTGACGTACCTCAATCAATAGGTTCCGGGAATACAGGGGCAGGCAATGGAATTGTGAAACCGACAGGTGATTGAGTGAAAGAGGGTTCCGGAGAAGTAATAGTCTAGTCGTTTACAGTTCAAGAATAACCAACAAGAACTAAAAGGTCAGGGAATAAAGGTGATTGCGCTTCTCTTTCATTTGCTTTTCTTACTGTTACATCTGGGTCAGGAGAAGAGAATGAATAAGGAGTTTAGACTTGTTTACGAGGTGCGAGGGAGAGGGGCGAAGGCCTGAGACCGACAGGCGAAGAGGCGAAGGCATGAGAACGATAGGGAGAGGGGCGAAGGCGAAGCCACGAGACCGAGTAGTTCCATCAGTCAAAGGTGAAGTAGTGATTGAGTTGCCATCGGGAAAAGGGTGTCGGGTTCGTTCGGCTTTACTTACCTTGGTTACTAGAAGGATTGAAGGAGAGAAAGAAGCTAAGCTGCCGAGTTCAACACCTATTCTATAGACCTCGTAAAAGAATAAATAGAGAATAGTAGAGTCTTTGAGTTCAATCAAGCAAGAAAAGAAAGGGGAAAGAAATAGAGAGAGGTTACCCCCTTCAATCCGATCCGGGAAGGGAAGGGAATAGAGGGGAAGGAGTTTACAGGAAAGAAAGAAAGAAAGTCAATTCATTAGCGGCTTTACAGTTCATAACATAGTTCTTCAAAACCCGAGGGAAAGAAGGAAGGAAAGAAAAGGTGAATGAGTAAGTAGCGAGAGGTGAACAAGAATCAACCAAACACCTATTTATATTTACCGAGGTCAAGCAAGAATAAAGGGGAGCAACGAGACCGAGTTCAATCAATCAGTCAAATAAGGTTGAGAGTCTAATTCATCTTGAGTTCAGTCTTTCAACACTTTCTTTTGAAGGAGAAAGGAAAGACTACTATCCCATTTACCTCCTTCAATCTGGTTCAGGAAAGAACAGAGAAGAGACTCGAAAATAGTTAGTTCAACCCTTACAGTCGAGTAAATGAATAATTAGCTGTTTTACCAGAGAGTAAGAAAAAGAATGAAAGCAAGAAAGGATCAGATATAGTGAAACCCGAGGGAAAGAATCCATAGGTGAAAGAAGGCGCTTTACCTACTAGTTCAAGAATAGTTAGTGAAAGAATAAGACGAACAAGAAAGAACAGAAGGGACAACATTTCATATGCTCTCATTCATCGTTTACTGTTCAAGAAATAATAGTAAGTAAGTAATATGGGGCGAAGCCACGAGACAGAGTGAAAGAAGGTGAACGAGAGAATAGGAAGAGGAGAAGGAATTGTGAGCTCCGGCTGCTCGACCAAGAGGTTACGGAGTTCAGACTCTCCCTTCTTTCATTCATTGACAAAGACTGTAAAGCAGCTAATTCATTCTCTTTGTCTTATCTTACCTTGTTCAATCCGGGTCAGGTTCTTCAAAGACTCGGGAAAGGTAGAAGAAGAATAGTTAGTCCTAGTTTGAGCTTGAGTCTTAGTTTACAGTGACAGAAGAAATAGGGGAAAGAAGGATTTCATATGCTTTACCTCCTTCAAGAATAAATAGGTAGAGGAGGGAAGTTCGTAAACTATCTCTCATTCATCTTGAGTTTAGTCTTTACAGTGAATAAATAGGAAGAGGAGAAGGAATTGTGAGACAGACCCATAGGGAGAGGAGGGAAGTTCTACAACTCTTTCGTCTTTCTTTACTGTCTTTGAAGGGAAAGAACCATAACTGACAGGTAATAGCGGGGCAGGCAATGAAATTGTGAAATGAAACCGAGTTTCAGTTTACGAGGTTCAGGGGAAGGTGAATGAGCTTCTCTTTCATTTGAAGAGTCTTTCCTTTCAGTTTCAGGATCAAGAAGAAATAAGTTAGCTCAGTAGAGGGGGAATGCATAAGGAGTCTTTCAACACTTTCTCATCTAGCTGCTTTCCCTAGTGAAATGACCTCTTTACTTTAATAGGGCGTCAAAGGTGATGGAAGTCTCATTAAAGGTTCAGGGAGACTAAATTCATTAGTACAGTTCAGGGACAGGCAATGAATTTCATATGCTTTCCCTTGTAGTTGAGTTCAATGACAGACAGAATAAATAGAGAGAGGTTCATGAGTAAGTAAGTAAGAAGGTTCCGCCGGCTCAGTAGTTCAATCAGGTTACGGTCAGGTACATAGAGGTTCAGGTTCAGTAGCTCTTTTTCGGGTTCTTCCTCTTTTCTTACAGCCAGATTAGTCTTTTCTTTGAGAAAGGTAAACTCTACTAACTCTCGAATTAAGCTTTCTTTCCCTTTCTTAATTCACTCGTCAGGATAGGAAAAGGGGTTCGGGTTAAGGTTGAGGCTTCCTTTCTTACAGTGAAATCAGGGAAAATGGACTAAAATAGCCCACAAAATAGGGAGAGGAGTGAAAGAGCTCGACCGGTAGGGAGAGGATAGAATTTCTTTATTTATGGTACTTACAGGAAAAAGAATAAGGAGTCTCGTCTTTGTCTTTTCTTTCCTCTCCCGGATTTCATTCTCTATCGATTAAGTAGTTCAGTTCGGAAACAAACTCTCTCTCATCTTGAGTTGAGTCTTTACTTGATGAATAAGGAGATCAATCAGTTAAAGAAGGAAAAGGTGAATGAAAGAAGGAGCGAAGCAATGCAATGAATGAGACAGAGTTGTAGACGTTCATGAGTAAAGGGAGAGGTGACGGGTTGAGGTTTCTTCTTCTTTTACAGTTCAATCCGGGACAGGGATAGTAAATTCATGCTTTCCCTTGTTCAATCAGGGAATATCGTATAAGGTTCAAGAGTTCCATTAGGGCAGGTAATATCTATAGGAAAACAAAGGTGATTGAGTAAAGAGGATCAAGATCAGTTCAATCAGGGGCAGGGGCAGGAGCAAAGACGCTTTACCGAGTTCAATCAATCAGTACAGGACAGAAGATGAAGAACAACAACACCTATTTACCAAGTGAAAGAAGAAATAGGAAAAGAAAGGTGAAGGAGCTCAGACAGAGTGATCGAATAGTTCCACCCGAGTTAGTTGGAGAGGTTGGTTCAGTAGCAGTAGTTCAGTCTCATTCATCTTCTCTTGCTTGCATTGAGTCTTTCCTTGATCTTTGTCTTTTACCTTGTAAAGGTTCAGGAAAGAAGAAGAGATGAGAGACCCTAAGTCAAGTCCAGGCCAGGACACAGGGCAGAAGATCCTTTAACTACCTATTTAACTAAGAGTGAAAGAAGGATCAGGTAGTAAAGAACACAGAACCGAGAAGTAGCGAAGCCAGCCAGCCACTTTACCCTTTACCGTTCAATCTGGTAATATCGTAGAGGAAAAGAAAGAATGAATGAATAAGTAGTGAGAGGAGCGAAGCAATGAAACCATAAAGAATCGGTGCAGGAGCGAACGAAGCAACGAGACCAAGAGGGAGAGGATCAGAGGATAGGTTCCGTCGAATGAATGCTGATTCCTCTTTTCTTTCCCTAATTGAACTGTAAATAAACTCTCATTAAGCTTTCTTTCTTTCTTCCTCTAGAACTAGAAAGGAGTGACGGATAGATAATTAATCTTGCCTGAGTTTCTCGTCTTGACTCTACCTTAACGAACTGTAAAGGAGATTGATAAAGGGGTGAAGGAGCCGGAGTTCAGTTCGTTCAGTTTCATCTGGCTTTAGGCTTTCTTCTTTCACAGTAAAGGCTATTAGGATAGGTTACGGAGTGCAAGGAGAAGGAATCTCTCTCTTTTCTAAAGAAAGGTTACGGAGTTCAGGAAGAAGACAAGAATATAATATGTATGCTTTACCTTGTGTAAGAAGGTTCATGAGTAAGTAAGTAGCTCATGGAGAAAGAGAAGTAGTTCAACAACCAACCCTTGTGGTTACAGGGAGAGAGAGTAAGTCAATTCATTAGCTGCAGCGGCTTTACCGAGTAAAAGAAAGAAAAGGGTGTCGCTTTCTTCTCATCCTGCCTATTTAGCGAGTGTTTCAGTTCAAAAAGGTGAATGAGGTTACAGTGAAAAAAGAACGAATGAATAGAATATGCGAGAACGAGTGTTTGAAGGTGATTGAGCAAATCTTTCTTTTTCAGAGTCTTTCAAAGCTCCTAATGAATTGAATATCCCTTATAGGGGTAAATAGATGATTGATTGAGTTCAGGAGAAAGAGAAGAAAAAGAATCCATAGGTGAATGAGTTTACAGTGAAAAGAATAATAACCTCTCACAAGAATTAAGTAAGGATCCCCAGAGTGAAAGAAGCTCGGCTCGAGACAAATACATGATGACTGACTGCTGACTCCCATCTTCTTCTCATCTAGCCTATTTACTGAGTGAAAGAATAAAAAATAGTAGGGACAGGGGCAGTAGTGTTAAGTCGAATGAATCGGAAGGCTCAGGTTCAGGAGTTATTTCGTTTACCCAGTGAAAGAGTGTTTGAATAAAATAAATAGGGCAAGGTAATGGAATTGTGAGACCCATAGGTTCAGGATTGAATGAGTTTACTCGACAGGAAAGGTTCCGGAGAAGGTTTTGTCTTTCCTTCCGGAGTTCACTCTCATTAATTTCATATGCTTAGTTTACTGTAAAAGAAAGGATCAGATCAAGAAGCCAAGGTTCAGGGGAAAGAGAAAGAATACATCAATAGGTTCAGGGGGAGTAAATGAGTGAAAGAAAGGATCCAGCAAGATCAGTGAAAGAAGAAATAGGTGAAGGAGCAGATCAGCCAGCCCCTTTACCCAGTCTTTGAAGGGAGAGGCAGCAATGAGAAGAGAGAGAGACCTTGTTCAATCAGTCATGAATAAGGAGTTTCGTCTTAGTTTACATTTACAGTTACATCAGGTGAATGAGTTCTCAAGCAAGAAGGTGTAGGGGAAGGAGAGAATGAATAAGCTAATATAGGGTCCGGTTCAGGGAGAGTCCGATTTTCTTACAGGAGAGAGAGTCAAAGAAAAGAGTGAAATCAGTACAAAATCTTTCTTACAGGCAGTAGGGAGAGGAAATTCATTAGCGGCTTGCCCCAGTCTTTGAATAAAGAGGTGTAGGAGTGCAAGGAGAATGAATTAATCTTTCGGCTTGACTTCCTGTTCCGGAGCTTGACCTTCTCTTCTGATAGTTTACGAGGTTCAGTAGTGATTGAGAATGCAACTTTCGTTTCGTCTTAGTAGTTTACAGTTCAAGAATAGGAAAGAACCATAACTGAAGATAATATCGGTTCAGGTGAATGAGCGAAACCGCTCGACCAAAGGGAGAGGGGTGGGTCGGGCCTGTCTTAAAATAGAAAGAAAAAGAGAAAGCCGAAAGAAGGAATCTTTCGTCTTTCCTTACAGTTAAGTCGAATTGATTCTTCGATAGGATTGACTGATCAATTACCTATAGCCAAAAGTATCCCCAAAAATACGGGGGGGGGGGGGGGGGGATAGAAAATCTTTTCTTTCAGTAGCTTTTGTTAGTGAAAAACCTCTTTTAATGTTTGACAGTTAGATGGAGATAGAAAATCTTTTCTTTCAGCTCCAGCTATTAGGGGAAAACCGCTTTTAATGTTTTACCCCTATGCTGGATACAAAAGATTTGATTTCCTATGCAGCTATTAGGGAAAAAGCGATTACGAACTTTTACCCCTATGTTGGATAGAATTAATTAATTCATGGTCTTTACTGGTTCCGAAATAAGGAGTTGAGGATTGACTGACAGTGAAGGAGAAGATCAAGAATCTTGAGGATCAGAGAAAGAGAAAGAAGGAATCTTGAGAATTTACTGACAGTTCACTCTCATTGATTCTTCTTTCGTCTTTCCTTCCTGTTCCGGAGCTTGACCTGATGATAGTTGTAGAGGTTCAGTAGTGATTGAGTTCAGTCTCTTGATTTCCGCATTACCTATAGCCCTCAAAATAGGGTAAAGCATCCATTTTATCCCTCAAAATAGGGAGAGGATAGAATAGAATTTGATAATTAATGGTACTTACAGTCTCATTCAGAAAGAAATAGGTTCCGGAATAAGGAGTTTCGTCTTGACTTTCTTACCTCCGAGTAAAAGAGGAAGAGGGCAATCTGGTTCGTGAAGGAGCTTTACCTTGTTCAAGAGTGTTTGAAGGTGAAGGAGAAGATCAAGAATGATTCCTTCTTACAGAAGAGTAAAAGAGTGAAAGAATCAGAATACAGTTTACCTCAATAAATAAGGGAAGGTCATATCGGTTCCGGGGAAGGTTCAGTCGCTTCTCTTTCTTTCCTTCCTGCCTGCCAGTTCCTTATTAATTACCTAAAAAATGATCTTTTACAGTCATATATGATAGAATTTCTTTTCTTTCAGCTCCCGCTATTAGTGAAAAAGGTCTTACGAACTTTGACCCCTATGTTGGATAGAATTTCTTCATTAATGGTACTTACAGGATCATTCATCTTGAGTTTCGTCTTTGTCTTTTCTTTCCTCTCCCTGATTTCAAACACTTACAAGTCTCATTAATGTTTCATCGTCTTCTTCTTTCGTTTCGTCTTGACTTACTCTTCAGTCGTCTTAATCTTTCGTGTTTACTGTTCAAGAGTGAAAGGATAGGTGAACGTTCAGTAGCTCAGGGAAGTCTCATGAGTGAAAGAAGGGCCGGACTGAGGTAGTTTCTTTCGTCTCATAAGTAGTTCAGTCTAATTCATCAATAGGTTGGTTGGTTTATATCTCATTCCTCTTTCTTTCGTTTCTTTCATCTTTCTTTCGTCTTTCGATACAATCAAATACAAATAGAAAGGCCCAATTCATTGGGATTTCCCTATTAGTTTGGGGCAAGCAGATCATTTATGATTCAGATGATGAGCTTCAAGAGAATGATTCGGAGTTCGTTCTTCCAAAGTGGAACCATGTAGTACCAGGCACGAGATAGATCTTCCAATCCAAAGAACAAGGCTTTTTTCGAATCAATTCATTGTTGGCCCCTGCGGATCTGCTCTTTTTCCTATTCAAAGATCAGCCCCCTGGCTCTTTCTTTGTTTTCACATCGAGAATTCTTTGAAGATGAAGAGATGTCAAAGGGGCTTCTTACTTCCCAAACGGATCCTCCTACATCTATAATCTATATATAAAGGTATCATAGACAATAAATGTGAATTGTTGATTAATCGTCAGAAATGGCTTAGAACCAATAGTTCATTATCTAATGGATCTTTCCGTTCTAATACTCTGGAGTTCTAAGTATGTATTTATAACTCTCTTCCTATCTAAGTTCCTATCTAACGGAACGCTATTGGATCAAATGACAAAGACATTGTTAAGAAAAAGATGGCCCGGATGAAATGGAAATTTGCTTCATGTCAGATTTCCCATTCCTTAGCCGTAAAGATATGTGGCTATGAAAGAGGGATTAAGTGGAACAGAATTGGCTGGGTGGTAGAGTGGTGGAAACGCTTCTTTCTTCACAGACAGCGTAGTGATAAGAAAATGCTAATGCCGTTGACTCAGATCCAAGCCGGAAAGTGGTTGATGACGACTTTGAGTAGTAGGACTAATTCATCACAAGAGGTTTAATCCCGAGAGCCTTCTTCCCTTGAGCGGCTCCTTCGCCCTACGGTCTTACTGCTTTTGCTCCTTCGCCCTACGGGTCTCACTGCTTTTGCTCCTTCGCCCAGCTCGCCTTTTTCGAGACTTATCACTCCCTCCGGCTAGACCATGAAAAATGGAACTTTTCCACCCCACTGGGAGATTAATCTTACGTAGGATAGGCAAAGCATCCGGGACTATTAGCTGGTTCCTCCCCCATTCATATTCGAATCTCTCTAGGTTGAACAAGAAGAATCTACAGGCGCAGGAGAATCATTCGGGGTCTCAGCTAGCTGCCATGTATATCTCTTCCTAGGTAGACATCCACCCTAACAAACAAGGGCGTCGAAGATGCGAACCTCACGAGACTAAGGCTATCAACTTCTCGAGAGATTTCCTAAGTGCACACGGATCCATTCTTAAGACCACTTTCCTTCTATTTGCCTCCTACACTGAACGATAGGCCAGACTATGCACGACCAGAGAGCGAGCTTGCGTGTCCTTTCCCTCAGTTGCCTTATTGGCTAGCTACAGAGGCTAACTCATATCTATAATGGATAGATAAGAGAATTCCTAACTCTTTATAGTCAGTCCACTAGGAAAAAACTAAGAACTTCGAAGGCAAGTCATCTGGTATGCTGAACTCAAAAGCCAAACTACCTTCTATCTCCTGGGCTCATCAACAACTATAGAAAGAACTCTTAGCTTAGCTATTGAGCTACGAGGAGAGAAAGAAGAAGAATATCCTTATCCTTCCCCTTTGTTCGGAATGGAATAGCGTGTCGGTCTTTAGTTCAAGGATTAGTCCCCTGAAAGACAAGAAAAAAAGGAGGAAAGCTCAGAGCCAATAAAAAGAAAAACGCACGAAAGGGGTCTATCTATCCATGAGTAGCCATTCATACTGGAAATCGGGCCCGTCCATTGATCGAGGTAGCCAAAGGCATCAACAGGTAGCTTCCGAACTCCTAGCATCGAGCTCAAGGAAGTGAGGAATGAAGGATAGGCCGGCCCAAGGTAGGTTCTCTCGTGAATCCCATGCAGTCATTCATTAAGGTTGAGTATTAAGGTCCTATAGGCCTTAGGTTGTCAGAATAGAGTGAATATGAAGGAAAGAGAAGAAGGCCGATCTTGAATCGAACCTGCCTGCTCATAAGCTCTCTTTCAAAAGGCCCAGGAGAAGATGAATAAAGATCCAGATAGAATGTTTGTTTGGCTTTCTCAATCGCTTTCTCGGCCGTGCAGTACATACTTCTACTTTTGTTTGGAGATTCCTTACTTATTTAGAACTTTGATTGACTAGAGTAGCCCCTATGTATCCGAAGGCGCCCTTTTGTTTGTTTATGCGCCTTAAATAAACGTGATTTGGCTTATAGTTAAGTGGATCTACCCCGTTCAGTAGAATCCCAAGAAGAAAATGTCACCAAAGCGGGAGGCAGGAAAACATACCGACGCAGCGCAGTGCCTTTGATGAATGTAGACCGGAAAGGAATAGGACTTTCTATTTCTAGTAGTTCCTTCTTCGAAAGTCTAAACTTTGTAGATGGCTTTAAGGGTGAGAACTAGGAGGTGGGCTTGGTCTTCACTGACACAATCTCGGGTCGTACTTTCTTCTCGAATTCCTCTGTCTTCCCGGAGCTACCTGTCTTTGAACTTCATTCCTCAATTGATAGATGGAGCTTTCATTTCACACTTCCTCGTAAATCTTCCATATTCCCTACTGGGTGAGCCTCACGACTTCCCTTTGACTCCGGACTGAGCTTCGTTCGCCTGCGAGAAATTGAACAAGTGACTCACTTCTCTGGAGCTTGACTAGAAACTAGAAAGAGCTTTGACTTCGCTCAGTGCCTAGAATTCGATTCTTGACTGGTGCTATCTATAAACCAACAATCGTTAGCCTTGGGCGGAATCTGAGCTTTCGCTTCTGTTGGTCGATTTAGCTTCAACTTATTAATTCAATTTGGTTATTGTTTTTCACTTATTTATTTGATTGAAAATTCTTCTTGTTTGTTGAAGATTGCGGGGCCCCGCTTTGACTGATTTGATTTTTGCTTCTATCTTGAGTACCTATTGAAAGTGAGAATTGAATTACCGAAGCTACGTTGGTAAACTACCTGGCTAACACTCGTGAGTAAGGTCTTTGACTAAACCTGCTAACAAAGAGGGTGTGGTTTGACTGGGGGTAAACCACCTGGAATGACTATGGCTTGCTTGTTATTAAAAACTGATGAAAGGTAGATTGGCTTGCCTCAATGATAGCTAAATCTTTCATATGGAATTGACCTATAATATACAGACTAAAGATAAAGAGTAGCCCTGCTTCTTCTTCTTCGCTCCCTCTCCTGAGATTCTCTGTTTCGTGGCCGATAACTCGATTCGAGATTAGAAAGCCCAGCTCCTTTGAGCAAGTTCACTATGAATTGCATTACCTTCTATATATCTCTCGCCTATTCCTTTTCGTTAACTATTTATTGAGATATCTCACACCATCCTATAACTAGCCTTACCGCAAATATCAAGCGAGGAGAACTAACTATTCTGAATTACCCGACTATTGACTTACTTTTAGAGTGTAGAGTGACTCTTCTCCGGAAGCTTCTAGCCAGTCTGGTCTGACTATTTATTCTAGATAGGGGTCAAGCAAATACTGGAACTGCTGGCAAAACAGTCCTTTCTTCAAAGACTATTGTGGTAGGAACACATTCTTCGAGCGGTATTCTGACTTGAAAGAAAGTCAAAGCTATAGGCTAGTTGCAGTGCCATCTTCATCTTCTAGTTTGCCGCGGACTCTGCTCTTAGCCTTTCTCTCACCGCTAACGTAGTTCTACTTCTATTATTTCATTTTTCTTTCTTTAAACCTATCATGATGTTATAATCAGATATTCTATTCATTCGATAATAAATCCATACTATCTTAGTTGGGATAGATAGATATTGTTGAGTTATGGAGTCTGCTCCCTGTATTTATAGCTTGGTCAATGGCTATATCCGGTAAAGCTATATATGGTACATAGCTATATATAGTAGATGGTTAAATCTGGTAAAGCTATATTTAGTAGACTGAACCATATATATATCCCGTCCAGTAAAGCTCTTAAATGTACTTTTCTATTCTCTGTACTCTCTTGTTGTACATGCCTGAAGTCATCAATAAAAAATCCTTTTAGCCAGAGTTCTCCTTGCAACTTCTCTCTATCCTTCTCTTTGTGTTCATCTAGATCGAGCGTGTGCGTTGTTGTGCGATCCTAACAACTGGTATCGATCCTAACAACTGG
>NC_141808.1:10339966-10369966 GCF_057944985.1 Cucurbita pepo subsp. pepo
GTTCAGAAGCGAAGCTGCTTTACCGCCTATGGGTAAAGGGGCTTCACTCATGAACCGTAACCTTCCTTCACCTTCAAACACCGGAACCTGCCGAGAAAGAAAGATTAGCTCATTCACCTGAACCTGAACCGGAATCATCATCATCGAATGAAACAAGAATGAGACTTTACAGTAAGGAAAGGGGAAACTGATTCGCTCATGAACCTTTGATTGATTGAACAAGGTAAAGCAGCTGAGCTCCAGAACCCTCACCTATTACGGTCTCGGTCGAGCTACACTTACTCCTATTCTATTAATGAGCCAAAGAGAAAGGGGAAAGAAGACAGAAAGATTAATTCCCCTTCACTTCCCCTGTCGGTTTCATTGCTTCTCTCCTGAACCTCTGGATTCTTTCGCTGTAAAGAAGGTCTCACTGCTTGTCGTCGAGCTGTTTCACACCTTTCCTCTTCATTATCCTGAACGTATTCTTTTATGGTCTCATTCATTGCTCCTCTGCCTATCGTTCTTGCAATTCCATTGCCTTAACTACTGAACTCACCTTCTTTCACTCAGTCTTGAACAAGGGTGGAAAGCCTCAAGATGAATGAGAGTGAACTACTTTTCCTTTATGACCTTCACTTTCTAGTCGAGTAAATGAAGACGCTACTGAACCTTATACTCTGAGCTACTGAACCGCAAGGAAAGACTCACAATTCCATTGCCTTACCCTCTATTGAGCTACTTCATAGGCTTCCTTCTTGTCTGTCCCTATTGATTCTTTAACTGTAAACCCCTGAACTCAATAACTTGAAGAACTGTAACCCCTCTGTCTTCGTCTGAACTCTTTCACTCGTTAAATAGATAGGCTGATCTTTCTTTTCTGATATTCCCTGATTGAACTGATGACTCTCTTGTAATGTAAACTGCTGAACCTCGGCTTCTCTCCGGAACAGGTAGGAGATATGGGGCTGGTCTCTTTGCTTTTCTTTCCTCTCGCTGATTGAGAACTATTCTTGAACTGTATAAAGAAGACTAAAGATTAATGGATTGAACGAACTCTTTTACTCCTGAACCAATCCTTCCCTTATTTCTGGAGGTAAACTGTATGTAGGATGATTCTTTCACTCTTTTACTCTCCGGTCAAGCATATTCAATGACTGAGAGTGAACTACTGAACCTATTTATTCTGTCACTGGGTAAACAGAAATTCCATTGCCAGGACTATTACTGATTTCACTCTGTAAATAGAATAGGTCTTTGCTTTGTTTACAAACTTCTCTCCCTCACCTCTACAACTCGGTTTCACAATTTCATTTCCTTCCCCTGATTGAACTCTGTAATAGGTCTTTATTTGTTTACTTCTCTCTTTCACCTTCTTTCTTTAACTGTAAACAGGGAATCTTAACTATTTTCCTATCCCCCTTTCTTTTCTTTCTCTTTTTCTTCCTTATTAAATCAGATGAGAGTAGTAAGCTAAGAGTTGATAATGAGAGTAGTAAGCTAAGAGTTGATAACAAGGAAATCTCATTATGAAAAGAAGAATCTTGAATCATCCAAGGAAAGATTCCTTATTCATTGTGAGCATATTCATTTACTTACCTTCAACCACCGGTAAACTAAGAAAATGAAAGGATGGATGTTCGAGCGTCTTCGCCCCTCTATGATGAATGCCCCTTTCCCTATGTATTCTTATTCTTTGACTGATTTCCCTCGGTAATAGGTCTTTGATTTCACTCTTTTCCCGGCTTATGATATTCCCTTCCCTGATTTCCGTATACTCTTTCTCCTTTATTATTAGTGTTGAAAGTCAAAACGGACGTAGGATTCTTTCTCTTGTTCCTATTCTCTTGTGAACCTTCTTCTTCTTTCATTCGGTAATTAAAGGGAAAGACTGAACCGAAACCTTATTCTTGAACTCCTTTTTACAGTGAGGGATATTAATTAGCTGGCTGCTTTGAAAGACGAAAACCAGACAAGATGCATTCTCCGGGGAACCCATATTACCTGACCCTGAACCTGATATTGAACTTCTCTTTCCACTTATGAATCAAGTGTTGAAAGGATGGACTCAACCAAATCAAGCAAGATCCCTTCAAAGACTCTTTCCCTCGGTAATAGGTGTGTTTGTTCTTTCTCTTGAATCTCGGCTGCTTCTTTCTTGCTTTCACTGTAAGAGAAGGTCAAGCTACTGAACCTTTGCCTTATTAATCAAGTTCAGACGAAAGAAGACTGTAAACAACTGGGAATCTTAGCTCTGATCTTTCTGCTTATGAATCATCAAGTGTTGAAAGGAAAGACGAAAGATGAATGAGAGTGCACTCCTGAACCGTAACCAATATTACCTGATGTTATTGCATTAAGTAAGGAAGTCAAGCCTAAAGAATGAGAGAGAGTTGTAGAGGAGGAGGTAAACAGGAGGATCTGAAGGTCAAGCTCCAGAACCTATTTCATTTCTTCTTGATCCTGACCCTATTTCTTCTTTCACGAGGTAAAGCGGCAGGAGGATGATTCGCTCTTTGAGTCTATTCCCTTCATTCTGTTCTTGTTCTTCTTTCCCTTCAAACACTCACAGTAAACAGATGGTAAGCGGATTCACTTCTGGCTGGGATGATCCTTGTTTGGCCGTCCCACTCCCCGAGTATTCTTCAATCTATCTTTTCCTCCTCCCCTGTAATAAAGATTAATTCTTTAACGGATCTTTACTCCTCCCTCTCCCTTCCCTACTACTTAACTAATGACCCTGCCCCTGCTGAACCACCTCTTCTCGTGTCTTCGCCGATGAACCTATCTATCGTTGTTCTCATAATGGAATTCCCTCTCCTTTGTTTCACTCTTTGGCTTTCGCTCCTCTCCCTCTTGGTCGAGTGGCTAGAGCTCCTTTCCTTTGCCTCTATTGCCTTCACTACTGAACCTACTTATTAAGTATCCTGAACTCCTTCGCCTATGGATTCTTTAAGGAGGTCAAGCAGCTAATGAATTTACTCCTCTCCTGTAAACAAATGAAAGGATGTTCGCTTCGCACCTTACTTATGAATTATACTTACTAAACTACTGACCCTATCTATTGATGGATTCTTTCTCCTACACCGTCACCTCTCCCTCTATTAGCATCAGTTCTTGTTCTTTCCCTTCAAGACCAGTAAGGGAAACTCCTGAACTCCTCTCCCTCTTTCTTGGTCTCACTGCCAGAGCTCCTTTTCCGATTGATTCCTTCACCTATTTATGAACTGTAAAGACTTGACTCCTTATGAATGAGAGAGAGTTAGTTGTAGAACCTCACTCCGACCCCTATTTCTTCTTTTCCTAGGTAAGCTGGATGAGAAGAGGGTCAAGCCCATTCACCGGAACCTGACGAGAATGTATGTAAGAAAGAATCATTCTCCTGCCTGAACCTGCTGCCTATGTTATTCACTCGGTCAAGCTAGCACTAAGAAAAAGGAAAGACTCAACGAAGGATGAATGAGAGTGAAGTTGACTCCTCTCCCTATTTTGAGGGCTATGCCATTTTCCCGGTATTTGAGGTCATTGAACTCCTTTTCCTCTCTCTATTCTATTGTATTAGCATCAGTTCTTGTTCTTTCCCTTCTTTCATTGTAAGCACTGGCTGGGAATCTGAGCTCTGTCTCTGTCTTCTCTTTCTCCTTATTCATCAAGTGATTGAAAGGAAAGACTGACCTCAAGAATTAATGAGACTTAACTACTGACCCTTCACCTCGTAAACTCGGTTTCACAATTTCATTTCCTACCCCTCTGCCTTCTTTGACTCCCTTTCCTCTATTACAAGCCAAGACTCCTTATGCATTCTCCGATTCCTTCTTGATAGTAAAGGAAACTCCTGAACCTGTCGGTTTCACAGCTTCGCTCCTTCACCTGTCGGTTTCACAGCTTCGCTCCTTCACCTATTCATTGTCGGTCTTACAATTCCATTGCTGATCCTCTCCTTTACAGTCGAGCTGCTGAAAGAAAATCTTTTGTATCCTATATAGGGGTAAAAGTTCGTAAGAGGTTTTTCACTAATAGCTGGAGCAAAAGGCAAATAAATTCTATCCAGCATAGGGGTAAAACCTTGTCATAGCTTTTTCCCTTAATAGCTCAAGCTGAAAGAAAAGAAATTCTATCTTTCCCATATTTTAGGGGTATTGCACTTTTTCCCTTAAGGAAAGCAGCTGAAAGAAAAGAAATTCTATCTTTCCCGTATTTTAGGGGTATTGCACTTTTTCCATTAAGGAAAGCAGCTTCAAGAAAAGAAATTCTATCTTTCCCGTATTTTTGGGGATAAAAGTGTATCTTTCCCCTATTTTTTGGGATAAAATCCCGGTATTTAGGGCCGAGGTAATGTTGAAGTAGAAGTCAAGACTATCGAAGAATCAATGATCGTTCACTGTCAGGAAAGACTATCGATTCCTTCTTGATCTTGATCTTCTCCTCCTTATTCATTCTCGTTCACTACTGAACCTTCACCTTCTTGAACTCAGTAAAGCTCCTTCCCCTATCTTTCTAGCTTTGTTTTATTCCCTGATGTTAGAGTTCTTTATTCTATCACAGTAAAGAAGGTAAAGAAGGATTTGCTCATTCACCTGCCTGCCCCGGAACCTCTATTCTATTCCTTTCTGAAGGAGGTAAAGCCGCTGCAGCTAATTTATTTACTCGACTGAAAGAAAGAAGAATGAGACTGACTGCTTGCTTGAAGGAGGTAAACTCGGTCTCTCCCCTCTCCTCCCTTTTCTTTTCTCGTCTCGCTTCTTCGCCCCTTTCAAGCACCAGAACCCGCTCATACTCAGATAGCGTTGCTGCCGGCAGCCTCCTTTAGTCCTCTGATGGGAAATCAATCAATCCGTGTCGTTGAAGACAAAACCCAAATAACTCGGACCTGTAAACAGAAGAAAGATTGATCAAAACTAGTTCAGTTAAAGGATTGAAAGAAAAAAGACATTAAAGAAGAAGAGAAAGAATCAGAGGGTGAAAGAATGATTACTTTGTTGAGACTGTGCTCTGGCCAAGGAAATGAGAGTGAAGATCCTAAAGAGAGGGGTGGAAAATGAACTCAATCAAAGAAAAAGATGCCTGAGGACTGACAATGGTGGAGAATACACGTTGCAAGAGTTTGATGATTCAGGTACGTCATCCGTTTAGCTGCTCACACAACACACTCCACAGCAAAATAGAGTTGCAGAAAGAAGGGCGAAACTTGTCGAAGCATGATGCACATGCGAAGAACGTACAACCGCTGTTTTGAAAAAGGAAACCCCAAGCAAAATTAGCTTTTCCTTACCAACATTGAAAAGTCTTTGGCTGCGTCTGCTATGTGTTCTGAGCAGTTACGGACGAAGCTGGAAAAGAAGGCGGGCTAGTTGGTGCATCTTTGTCGGCTATGATCCGCGTAGGTTGAGGTGCATTGATCCGACTACAAAATCTGTATCTCCACATCTCGTTTTCGATGAGGCATCATCATGGTGGTCCTCCGAAAATGTAGTACTACCGTATTCCGGGATGCTATACTTCCGTATGCGGGCACAAGCACCTGAGCAACAAGAGCCTGATATTGTGAGTCACTCTGGACTTGAGTCAAAAAAGCTACACGAAGCCCTCCTGTCAGAGAAAAAAAAGCCCAAGGCCCGCGACCCGTTAACAAAGAGTGATGCATGTCTAGAAGAGAGCAACAAGATATTCAAGAGGATCCCTGCTGAAGGCACTGTGTTTGATAGCCGACTTAGAAGATCGACAAGGATCAGGAAGCCCAATCAATCCCAAGTATACAGAAGCCAGCTATGCGAACACTGTGACACTTGAACAGTCTTGTGCCTCTCCAGAAAGTAGAAGAGCCAAGCTCATTTGAAGAAGCGGCTGGCCTGAAAGAGTGGGGCGATGAAAGAGGAGATTTCCGCCTGAACACCTTAAATCAGAATGAGACATGGGAACTTGTCCCATTACTAGAAGGAGTGAAGCCAATCGAATTGTCTCGTTCCGTGTACTCAGGGTATAACAGGTGAAGCGCAAGAGTGACGGCTCTATTTTGATCTCGTTGGCGCGATTGGTTGCTCGGGGCTTCTCACATCTCAGAATGGATGGGGTGGGATTGATTATGAAGAAAGATTTGCTCCTGTGGAGAAGTTGACATCTATTAGAATTGTCGCTGCTATGGTCGCTCATTTGGATTTTGAATGAGATCAGATGGGGATGTCAAAACAAACAGCATTTTGAAATGTGAACTCGAGGATTTATATATATGGTAATGGTACAACCTCCAGGCCAGGTTTTTAGGTTCTTGGGCATGAAGATCAGGTTTGCAAGCTAAGAAAGTCTTTCTTTATATGACTTGAAACAGTGGTATGGTACCTTAAGTTTCATCAAGCTATTAGCGATATGGGATTTCGTTCGACGATCATTGTATTGAAACTCCAATAATGGATGGTGAGATTAGAATATTGTCAAACTATGTTTATGATATCCTTATTGCCGGAAATTCCTTGTTTGCCATAAATCAAACTCTAAATTGGGGCTGGGTGATACAGCTGATTCTGTGTTTGGAAATAGCGAGTGGCTGTGTTATCTGCCCGGACAACAAGTCAACGTAAGCTTCCCTCCCTCCTGCCCGCTGACTGGCCATGTTACTGAGAACCTAGGAACTGCTGATTGATTTTGAGCCACAACTCTTTCTTATAGTTGGCAAGGCTTTTTCGGGGACTAGCCCGCTTCCCATTACTCAACGAAGGCTTCCCATTGTTCGGTTCTTTCTGGAATGTGGGATCGTTTTAGATCGTACCCGAGCAGCCCACTCCCAACCTTCACTCAGTCGTCAGGCTGCATTTGAACTACAGTGGCTGAAATCCGAGTACGGGTCCCGGCTGCATCGGGGAGGGGTAGAAGCAATGGATCGAGTGTATGGATTCTTCTCGTCCTGGGGATCATCTCTCCTAGTCTTGATCTAGCCGGTCCCCTCGGAATGATCTCGAACTACTTACTCCCTCTCCTCTTCTCGTGGAGCTACTTCCTCTCGCTGCTTCGTTCTTCTTCGTCAATTCATTCGTTTAGGGCGAGAGCGAAAGCCCGATCTTTCATCTGTATCTGAAGGGGACAGACTTGCCGGGAACCAACTAAACTCCTTGTCCGGGTCAGATAGGCTCCCTGATGACCTCCATCTGTTTTTGATACATACATGGATGGAATGGATGCATTTTCTGCCTCTAATTGGTCCTTCTCAAGCACCCAACTCCTAATATCAATATCTCAGGGCTAGGCGATACGGGGAACCTCTTAGTACGGGGCAAGGGGAATGCATGCTATTTCCATTTCTTCACATCCTACCCAACCCAGCTATGTTGTCTCATAGATAGCAAGGTCAGTTGATTGTTGCTCATGACAAGACAAGGAAATTCCTCCCGCACTTTGTTCTCGGACTATTCCCTTAGGAATTCCCCGTAGTCCTGGTGGATACTCATTCTAAACCACATGGGAGCTTCTCTAGCCAGGTTACCGGCCATCTCGATACTCAAAAGATTACGAGACTTTTGCCCCCACTCTAATTTCCCCGTCTCCACCGAAAACTGTGCAAGGGAAGTGTCCGGGGTCCCTTGACGAGGCAGACGAAGTGCGGGTGTGCATCCGATCGATGATCCGGTTCAACTTGCTAGCCTAACCACGTCTCCAATTTTGATGAGTCTTAGAAAAAAACCGATGAAAGATGCGGGTACATTAGAGATTCGAAGGTCTCTGTTTTCCATTTGATAGCGTTTATTAGGATTAGGTAAACTCGAGATAGCAAGAATATACAGGATTAATATGGACAACTTTTCTCCTTACACGGGAAGCCACCACGAGAAAGAAACCTTCCGCCCCAAAGATGATTGATGTTTTCATTCGAGAAAGACACTCCTGGCTTAACTCAAAAATGGGTAGCTCATTTGCTCCTATGGCCTATCTTGCGGCAAGGCCCCCTATGGAAAGGGTTTCAAGCCCTAAACGGCCTTCAGGTCCACCCGCCTACTCAAGAAATCTGAGACCTGTTGTAGGAGAGAAGCTGCTTGACTGATAGTTTAGATAGTAAAGGCAGATGCTATCGGTAGATTCAGTCTGAGGCTATTGGTTGGAGAGATGATCTTAAGCTTACGCGTATAACCCTACCTACTCAAAGGCGTGCAAATCAAAGCTCCTCCTCTTTTTCCACACACAGAGAGACGTCTACCTCGACTATACCATATTGAGCTTTCCTCCCGACATTGGAATATGGATTGGGAAGGGGGCGAGTGGATGAGACCTTCGAGTCGCGTCTCAACCATTTCAGTTTGTATAATGACTTTGCTATAGAATTATTAAGAGAAAGATACGCTTCACTCATATTAATGCGCTTCGCCCGCCTGACTGGAGAGGGCGGGAGGTTTGAATGAGTGACTTCCCGTTTTTCAGTCAGTAAAGTAGACGACCGACAGAAAGAGGAGAGGTTTAAGCACTTTCGATTCGGTAATAGACAATAAGACAGTTTGCTCTTACGTACCGCTTGTGCGTTCTCTCTCTTGCCTGTGTGTACGTACTTTAAGCAGCCTTTGCGTAGATCACGGGTCAACTCTTTTTAAAGGAGCCTCCCGAAGCCATAGAATAACGGACTGCTATCCTCTAACTTATACAGGAACAGAAGAGGACCCTAGTGGAACAAGCGCTTTAGGAAAAGAAGAGCTATTACCTTGTTACCGGGAATAGAAAGTACTGGAAGCCAATATAGGGTCGAAAGTTGGACTATTCCCTTACCTAAAGGGAAGCAAGCCCGTCAGTAAGTAAAGGGAAGGAAAGGGCTTCGCCTGACTCATTCTCCAGCCTTAGGCTTAGGAAAGACAAGAGTCAAGTACTACCTGACTAAGGCGATAGGTGGACAATCTGACCTTACCTTTATCTCGATATCACTACTAAGCCACAGTAGTCTATTGTCTAGATCGGACTACTAGTCGTTAGACTCTTTCTATAGAATAGATTCAGTATCCGAGTAGTCTCTAGTTTGATATTGTAGTCGTAGTCTCGTTTTTCTAGTAGTAGTCTAGTGTTCAAACAAATAGTCTTTGCCTCATATACATTTTTGTATACACTGAAGTATACAGAAGGAGAGGAAGCAAGGGTCAAGAGAAGTCGGTTTATGAGCCCCTCTCCTCTCCTTTCCAGTCTTCGCCGCTTCGCGCGTTCGCCCATTGGGTCTCACCGCTTCGCGCCTCTTCTCGTGGAGCTTCTTCTCCCCTCTCCTCTTCTCGTCGGTAAAGCATATGAAATCCTTCTTTCACCTATTTCTTCATTCTCCTGAACACCTCTCCAACAAGGAAAGACTCAACATTCATTCTCAATCACTACTGAACCTATTGATTGATTCTTGATCCTGAACTCCGTAACCTATCGGGAGAGCGACTTACTCCTGAACCGCTATTACCTGACCTGATTGATCCTATTTATTCTATCACTGTCAAAGAGAAAGACTCCTTATTCATTCTTTCACTGTTCAGTCTCATTCATCTTTCATTTTCTTCTCTCTTTTTTCTTTCTTTCATTCTTATCTTGATTCTATCTACCGACGCACAAGCGCTAAGCGATAATAAGACCTTTTTCTTTAATAGGTAAGCTGTACTCTCCTCTCATCTCAAGTAGGATTTGAACCTACGACCGAAGTCAAGTCCTTGACTGGACAGACTGATTGAGAGACGGACTAGGCAGTTTCTATAAAGAAGAGACCTATTTCCGGATAGGGGCCCACAGGATAGAAAAGTGTATCGTTCAACTGAGGCTTCTGTTTTCAGGTCCTGAATCTCAAATCGATCTTTGCTACATGCTGCTTAAGATCTAAGGGGCAGGAAAGAGGATATTCCCCCAAGACTGAGCATTAATTTGTGCACTATCTAAGATCCGATTCTCTAGCACCCTATTTTGAATATTGATTCATCTTCCCATCCCTATCTCCATAGTCAGTCTGGCTGCATACTCCTTCTGGATGAGTTCTGTGGCAAGCTGCCGGATTCTGCAACTTATTCTCTTCCGAAAGCACTTTTTCTTCTAAGAGCAGATATTTCAAAGAGAGCACCGGATCTTGCATGAATGTGCACATCCGATTTGTTCACATCTTGAATATGACCCTTTGCCGTAGACCAATTGCCAGAGATTGGCTAGCATGAGGACAGGTAGGCGTCAGAGAGGTTAGCCCTAGCTAGTGTTATAGAGCTTGCTGGATGAGAGCAGACTAGACTGAGTTCCACTTCCATACTCCAGTTTACAGAGGGTAAATGGCTGGCTTGTTGGTTTAGTATAAAAAAAACTATATATATATATATATATAATAAGATATTATATGCCTTATATATATTACGTTTATGTATGCCGGCCCTCACATCTCTCTCTGTACTATCGTCAATAGCGTCAATAGGAGGGAAAGACTATTTTTCTTGGCTGGCTGGGTTGGAAGGAACTGGCAGGCAGGAAGGAAAGATCAGCTCTAGAACCGTAACCTGATTGAACTACTGAACATGAAAGTGTTGAAAGGAAAGACGAAAGAGAAAACCTTAAACCTTTGACTGATTGAATGAGGCTCGGTAAAGCAGTTTAGCTTCTCTCCTGGACTGATTGATTGAACAAGGTCTCTTTTCTCCTTCACTTGTCGGTTGAACAATTCCATTGCTGATCCTCTCCTTTACAGTCGAGCCGCTGAAAGAAAATCTTTTGTATCTAGCATAGGGGTAAAACATTAAAAGAGCTTTTTCCCTAACAGCTTCAGCTTCAAGAAAAGAAATTCTATCTACATATAACTGTAAAAGTTTGTCAGAGGTTTTTCCCTAATAGCAGCATAGGAAATCAAATATTTTGTATCCACGGGTAAAACATTAAAAGAGGTTTTCCCCTAATAGCTGGAACTTCAATCAAAGAAATTCTATTCCCCCCCCCCCCCCCCCCCCGTATTTTAGGGGATCAAATCGAGTAAAGGTAATTCAGAAGTCAAGACTATCGAAGAATCAATTCGACTTAACTGTAAGGAAAGACGAAAGATTCCTTCTTTCTCTTTCTCTGATCCTCTCGATTCTTGATCTTCTCCTTCACTGTCAGTCAATCCTCAACTCTCGAAGCATTATCTGGAAGAGTCAGTCAAGCGGCTGGATGAGAATCAGGTCTTTCTTCTTTTCTCCTTCTTTCTTGGTAAACTAAGAAAGACTAAACTCTCGATTAAAGTCAACTCCTTTCCTTCGTCGGTCTCACTGCTTGCTGGCTGGGTTGGAACGGAACTGGCTTCTCTGATCTTGATCCTCTCCCTCCCTATTTAGTCCTTCAAAGACAAACAAGGGAAAGCAGCTGAGCTCAATCACATGTCCTTTACAGTCGTCTGGTCTCGCTACTCCCTCTTCTCTACACCCTGCATTGATTGGACTGATTGAACAAGGGTTGAACTATTTTAGTGTCTCTTTTCTTTGCTCTCGCTTCTTGAACTCGGTAAAGCTATTCCATGGCCTTCCCCTCTTCTCGTCTCGTGGCTTCGTCCCTCTACCTTGCTTGCTTGAACTCACTGTAAACAAGACAGATAAGGCATGAAGGATGAAATGGAAGAGAATGCGGCTTCTTCCTTCACCTATGTATTCTTTCTTTTACTCGCCCTTCACTGTCAATGATCAATATTCTACCTTAAACCTTTGCTTTGCCTGATGTAACTAGGTAAACTGATGGCTCCCTATTAAATAAAGAGGTCATTGAGGAGGTAATTTACTAGGTAGGATGAGAATCCGGTCAAGCTCCTTCACCTGTCGGTTTCATTGCTTCGCTCCTCTCTGTCTTAGCCTTTCTTGAACTTACTCTCCTGCTGTAAGAAAGTCATTCCTCCTTATTCCTTCTCCTTCACCTGTCCCTTCTTTCTTTAAAAGACTGTAACCGAGGTAAACTCCTTCACCTTTGACTGATTGAATGAGGTAAACTGGCTGGATGGAGGATGATTCTTTCACAAGGGTTGAACTATTTGACGGTCTCTTTTCTGTTCTTTCCTGAACCGTCACCTATTTCTTCTTTCACAGTAAACAAAGACTCAACTCAACAAGATATGAGTTATCAATAACCTTCTTTCACTCGGTAAAGCAAGCACTAAGTCAGTGTTCTTTCACTCGATCTCGCTGCTGATCTCATTCACCTCGGTAAAGCAGCTTCCTTCTTTCCTCTCCCAGGTCATCATACGAACCCCCCATTTTTTCGAAGCACTATCTGTCCCTTTCTACGTCTATATTAGTTTAGGTCTAACGAGATCAACAAAATTCTTAACGAACAAGTTTCATAACATGTGTTATCTAGTCCTATTTTCTTTTTCAAATCCAACCTTATTCTACTGTCTGTATCTCCCCCAGAAACCCCTCGATCTCCAAGCCCCTTGTAAATAGGTGTTTGTTGGGCAAGTTTGGATGCCCCTACTGCCAACAAGTTTCTGGTCGGGATCGTGGAACTCTCACTCGAGAAGTAACTAAGCTGGTCCTTGTTTGGTCATAAGGATAATGGTTCTTATTAGGTCAGGGGCAGCAGCCGGCCCTGGGGTTCCCCGCGATTGGTAATGGCATAACCTGAGGAGAGGTAGGGTAAAGAAGGTTACGCGCTGGTTAGCGCAGTGCATCTGTTTCGGGTACAGAGGCGAGGAGGGGTGCTAACCCGGCCACCCAACCGAGCAGGTCAGGGGCAAAGAAGCTCGACTGGAAAGGAGAGGGGGGGCCATAGGTTCGAATCCTGCCACCCTTCTTGTGGATCATCTTGTGGTTACCGGATGATGGGAATAAGAAAGCAAAAATGAGCACGAAATGTCAATATATGAATTGTTTCATTATTCGTTATTTCCCGGTCTTTTCGTTGCATTCACTTACAACAAGAAAGAACCACCAGCGTTTGGTGCAGCACCTGCATTTTGGTGTATTCTTCTTTCTTTCTTTGGTCTTTCGTTCTGTCATATTCCTAATAACTTATCCAATTCCAACGTATTAACCGGGAATGCACCTTTCATTTATCAAATCTCAAGGACATGGTCTAATCATGAGGGTAGTATTTTATCATGGTGTCGGATCCCAAGTGTTTATGGATTCCTTCTTTGTTACCGGGGTCGCCCCCAAAGCCATAATGTCTCAAAACGAGGAGGCCATAGAGAAACTCTTTTTTATTCCTTTCTTTCGAACTTCGTGAAGAACCCCATTCGAGATCTCCCTCGTTACGACCAAAAAAGTGGGTCTGCGCCCCTGTTGTGCACTCCCTTCGTTCTCCAAACCCTTGTTGATTCTGAACTTCGTTGGCGGAGGAACCGGACTTTTGACGGGCCAGCCCTTTTTTATGCGCTGCTTTACCCTGAAAGTCAAATGAGCTTTGCTCCTCTGGGCTCTCGGCGCTCCCGTGGTTCGCGAGAAGTAAAAAGGACTCATCCTTTGTTGCATCTGGCATGAGATGATAAAGAGAGAGCTTCGTCTATCGATGAACAGCGGATTGACAGAACTCTTGGCATTGCTTTGTTTTTCTCTCCTTTCCTATCAGCGAGTTCCAATCCTTTTGTTCGAAATTTCTTCGTTCGTACCGAACCGCTTGCAGAATCAAATCCTGTTTCACAAGATCCTATATCAGCTATACATCCTCCTTGTATTTATGCCGGAGACATCGCCAGTGCTATGGGTTTTGGCTTATGTGGATCCAAAATGATGAATGGGATTGTGGCACTTCACTCCCCACCAATGCGTAAGGATGCCCCCGAAAAGAATGGAACGCTGCTTCGCTCTGCTGGATGCGTTGGATCCCGTATAAGAAGCGAGCTTTTTACCCTCAAATTCAAAGATGTGGGCGCAAAATGCTATCCTGCTCTATTGGTGCGTAGCAATAGAAGCCTGCTCATGCTACTTCGGCGGCGCTTTTTCGCCTTCTCTTCCCTCTGGTCGGGAGGGCTAGTGGACACGGGGAGGGAGCTGGCGAAGCGTGTCATTCGTAATGCAAAGAAAGAGACCACTACTTCGCTTCTTTCTTGGACTGCCGGCGCGAACACAGTGGTCTCTGACTAGGACCAGGAACCCATTCGAATTTGGATCTTAATATGTCGGTGCTTTTTAACCGTAGGCATCTTGCCAGGAAGTTGGTGGGCTCATCATGAATTAGGTCGGGGTGGCTGGTGGTTTCGGGATCCCGTTGAAAATGCTTCTTTTATGCCTCGGGTATTAGCCACAGCTCGTATTCATTCAGTCATTTTACCCATTCTTCATTCTTGGACCTCGTTTCTGAATATTGTGACTTTTCCATGCTGTGTCTCAGGAACCTTTTCAATACGGTCCGGATTGCTAGCTCCCGTTCATAGTTTTGCTACAGATGATACACGAGGAAGATTTTTATGGTGGTTCTTCCTTCTAATGACCGGCATATCAATGATTCTTTTCTACCAGATGAAGCAGCAGGCATCGGTACGTAGAACCTATCAAAAAGAGATGGTTGTGGCCCGAAGTACTCTTGTGCACCTACGGCACTCGGCTCTCGCGCAACCCCGCCCCCTTATGTTATGGAAGAATTGAACGGATTGCAGGGCAGGTTATTCAGAGCCAGCAATTGGTTGCCGGATTTCGTCCCGCAACTAGAAGAAGATCGCATCGGGGGTCAGAGTGGCGTGGCTGAATGTAGAGCAGTCCGTCCGCGTTTGATCAGTCTGTCTATTCTTTTTTTCTTTGGAAGATGGTCAAGGTAGCTAAGCCACTGCACTAGATGCGCATGTAGTCGTAGTAGTCGGCTCAGAATGCCTCTGTACTAAAAGACTACTTCGGAGGGGTCTTTGCTCTGCCAGACGAGTATATCATTGATTCTTTTGTTTTCTCGATTTCGAATAGTATATGAGTGGAGCGAGAGCGACTAGAGTTTACTTCAGGAATATAGGTTTTTGATGTAGTTGCTTACGTTTTTGCTTTTTTCATCGAGATTGGGTCGGTATTCAGCCTCAGTACAAGATCGAAAAGAATGAATAGCATTACAAGTGAGATGTCCAAGATAAAAGGAAGGGAAGAATCGACGAGCTTTTTAAGCCCCAACAGAATCCATGGAATGAATCTATCTAAATCCATGAAAAGGTCTATTCTATCTGTATAGATAGGGGACAGAGAGCTTGACTTTAAGATAGCTCGGCAACTCCTCTTTCCGAAGAAGAGTGAGACCCCTTTCCCTTACTTATTCAGGCCTTTAGGTGAGCTTGCGAATAAGTAAGTAAGCACAACTCAACTCTTCTCCGGGTGACTGGATCGCCCAGGTGGGGTTGCTCTGACTCGGCCCTGAGAAGTGCAACACTCCAGTAATTGAGACTTTTGTAGGTTCATGGGCAAAGAAAGCGTACCTTGTTTGATAAGCTCCCTTGGCGTTTCACTTCTGATGTTCTGCCTTGATGAGTGGGAGAGGTAGCCGAATTAGGATCTAATGGCACGGACACAGCGCAGGAAATTTACGAAAGAAAGAAGGAGGAAAACAAACCCTTTCAGTTGCTCTCTACACGGTGACTGGCCTTTTGGGTGTTCCCTTATCATATATATTTGCCGTAGAGGTTCATTTTCCTCACTCAGAGTAAACGAGAAAGAGAGGAGGGCACAGAATTTCCGATTACAAGCCAAGCGAGAAAGAACATCATCATCTAATCTAATTGCTCCTGAACTCGTCCCTGAGCCTGAGGCCCCCCTTGTGATAGATTGGAAAAAAGAAAGAAGGTTTACGTTTCATTCAACCAACTATCTTTTTGAAATAGTTCACAGTGCTCATTCTATAGATACTGGAAAAGCCAAAGAGAATGAAATTGAATCTTAGTCAATTGAAATTGAAGAACCACATCCCGACCCAGCCACAAATCCCGAACTTTTTGGCTTCGACCTGCCCGCATCGTATTCCGCAGAGACTTTGCGCTTAAAGGCTGATATCATTCTGGAGTCGTATTTGGATTCCCTTACTCGTGAGCGATACACCTGGTTAGACGTAACACAAAGTCTTGCTTGGTCAGCTCCGGGGATATAGAGTAACTCGAGATGAAAGCAGTATGCTACTCGACCAGTTGCCATAATCCGGGCAGTGAAAACGGTATTCAAGCCTTGGAGCTCTTAATGTCATCAGTGGCAGGATAGGAGAGGGGTGAATTGCTTCGAGAAAGAGAAAGATAGGAAAGATGCCAAGTCAAGCCATGTACTACTATCGGCCATACAATGATGGCATTGTGGATCTCATTCGTATTCCAGTTTTTTGGACTTAGATGTGTTTCATTCCTTAGGGAGTGAGAGGGCTAAGGCGAAAGGGTTGGTTGCCCCTTACGCGCTTTTGTTAGGAGGAGTTCAGTGTAGTCGGATGGAAGGGAAGCGCATATCGGAAAGGAATCGGGCATCTATGGAAAGAATCCACCTTCTGCCTTGTCTAGTAAGCTGCCATTATATTGAATGAAGAAGAAAATCGACAAATAGGGAATCAATCACTTGGGGTATGAATAAGATCAGCAGGAAAAACAATGCATAGGGCTTCGACAGTCTTGCAGAAAAAAGAGCTTTTGTCTTCTTCAGTTAGTACAAATTAGGTCGATATCGACAATCCAGTTTCCCAGGAAGGAGGCCTAGAAAAGGTCAACAGAGAAATCACAAAATACCTGCTTTTGACGCTACGGCCGACCCGGGATGCTACTCACGAGCTGGTCAGGGACAGGTTCTGGTCACTCTTTCGATGTCATGCCATTGTGGTGGCACGGGAACCACTGAATGGGGGCGGTTTGAATCTCATCGCTGGCATGTGGAATACAAGTGTATCCAAGCACAGCGCAGCAAAGAGGGTCCAAGATTGCTTCGTCGAATGGGCTGGCCTTTTATTAGCAGTAGAATGTTGGGTTAGCTCTGCCTTGTTGTGATAGGGGGGTGAGAGGAATTGATGAAGAAATGTCTTAGTTGGGGGATCCGGTCAGTCAAAAAAGAGGATAACAAAAAAAGGTGTATCTGGTCTGGTGTAGCTAATGTGACTTTCTTGATCTATAGTTACTCTTCTTTCTCTCTCTTGAGCAATGCTCCGGCTTCCCTCACTCAAAAGATCCGCCATTGTGACACAGGTGTATCGAGGAGGTAGGCTGTAGATTGAATATAGAAGGAAGGGCTCGTATTTGAAAGATTTCGAGCAACCCCCAACCTTTGAGAAGGCCACTCCTCTCTCTTCCGGCTTGTTGTGACCTGACCACTTTCATGCTTCGAATGAGAAGTAGAAGTTGCGCTTTCGATCTTGTTCTCAGCTCCGAGTCTGGTTAGGCGAGGCTCTTGACTTTACAGGGTGGTTCCCGGTTCAGGAATTCGTGGTTGGCTGACTTTTCTTTCTTTGGTTACAGTTCATGCCCACTCGTAATGAACCCCCGCCCGCCTCGACATGGAGTCGCAACTCCTCCTGTAGAAACCTCCTTGATAAGATAAGGAATCAATACAAGGGGAACAAGATTCGGATTACCTTGTTGATCGAATATCTCAAGACAAGAACATTGTTTGAGATTCGAATCACTCCAGAAGCAAGATCGATCATGTCTAGCTTCAATGATTCTTGTTGATCAAATATCCCAAACACTTGTTTGAGATTCGAATCACTCCACAAGCAAGATTGATCATGTCGAGCTTGAATGATTCTACATGCAATATAAACTACATAGAATTGCAAAGAAACTTAGCCATTGGCTAAAGAAGAGCACAAATGCTTCTTTCTATATTTTCCAAGTCTACCTTACAAATACAACATACATGGCTTTATATAGCCTCAAAAATGAAACTACTAAAGGTATTCCAAGAGTTGTAACATTCCTACTTTATGACCATAATTAGCCATTATGTAAATGTAACCGAAATTAAATAACAAGTCTTAAAATACAATAACTCTAAATTACTCTAAATTGTAACCCACCAAAAATTTACAACAATCAAACTTCATTCTTCTTCAATGTAGCTTGACAACCTTTTCTTCACATCTTCATTGAAGTATATTGTATGATTGATGTCTCTTGGTTCATATCATTCTCCACTTCTTCAAGAGGATTCGTCCTCGAATCTATTTGTGTAACTTTGCTGCAAAAAATAAGTTATGGAAATACGACGGACGTCACAACACTCTTTTACACAAATGAAGCTTTCATTCTTACCTCTCAAATTTTTTAGTAGAGCCCAAATTAGATTTTTTTTTTTTATTTTGGATCGATTAAAAACTAAAAAGATAAAAAAAACAAATTGAAAAGAAACGCAAAGGAAACATATATCCGATCTTGAGCCTGAAGCTCTGATACCAAATGATAAGATAAGAAATCAATACAAGGGGAATAAGATTCGGATTACCTTGTTTATATCTTATGACATAAGGGAATGTTTCAATAAATTCTAACCACTTAGCATGTTGTCTGTTGAGCTTATTTTGTACTCTTAAATGCTTTAAACTTTCATGATCCGTATGAATAATGAACTCCTTAGGCCAAAGATAATGTTGCCAGGTTTGCAATGCACAAACCAAAGCATAAAGCTCTTTGTCATAAGTTGGATACCTCAAAGATGCACCAGTCAACTTCTCACTAAAGAACATTAAAGGTCTTTGATTTTGCATTAATACAGCACCTATCCCTACTCCACTTGCATCACATTCAATTTCAAAAGTAGACTCAAAATTAGGTAATGCAAGCAAAGGAGCAGAACTCAATTTTTCTTTCAAAGTATTAAAAGCAAGTTCTTGATCTTTTTCCCATATAAAGGATACATTTTTCTTAACAAGTTCATTCAAGGGTGAAGCAATTGTACTAAAATTCTTAATGAACCTACGGTAGAAACTTGCAAGACCATGAAAACTTCTTACCTCACTTACATTTTTAGGTGTAGGCCACTCTTTTATAGCCTTCACTTTCTCCTCATCAACCTCAACACCATTAGATGAAACTACAAACCCAAGAAAGTTAACTTTTTCCATGCAAAAGCTACATTTCTTTAAATTTACATACAAACATTCATTTCTTAAAGTAGTCAAAACATTGCGTACATGGGTAATATGATCATCTAAAGATTTAGAGTAAACAAGGATGTCATCAAAATAAACAACCACAAACTTACCTAAGTATTCTCGTAAGACATGGTTTATTAGTCTCATGAATGTACTAGGTGCATTAGTTAATCCAAAAGGCATAACCAACCATTCATAAAGACCATACTTGGTTTTAAAAGCTGTTTTCCACTCATCCCCAATATGCATGCGAATTTGATGATAACCCGATTTTAAATCAATCTTAGTAAAAAGACTACATCCATGCAATTCATCAAGCATATCATCTAATCTAGGAATTGGATGCCTATACTTTATAGTTATCTTGTTTATAGCCCTACAATCAACACACATACGGCAAAAACCATCTTTCTTAGGTACAAGAATAACTGGAACAGAACAAGGACTCAAACTTTCACGTACATACCCTTTAGCAAGGAGTTCACTTACTTGCCTTTGTATCTCTTCAGCCTCCTTTGGATTAGTCCTATATGCTGGTCGGTTTGGAATGGGCGCGCCAGGAATGAAGTTTTAATTTGATGCTCCCCATGTTACGATCAATTCTATCATCATAAGGAACTCGTTGTTGTAAATTATGATACCTTCTTCCATGGTCTCGCCCTCGCATCAAGCCATGACCAACCCCATGTGGATTATCCTCGTGGTGATCAGAATTGTCGCCCTCATATGTATCGGTTGAGGGCGTAGGTTGTGGAATCCTCTGTCGTGCTTGATTTTGAATCTCCAATCTTCCTATTCGATTAGTCAACTCTTCTATTCCTCGAATTAGTCTTTCCATGGTTCGTTGTTGTGCTTCTCTCAATCGTGCATCAGTAAAATTAGTATTGTCGTCTGGATTTTCCATGCTACAAAAGAAAGGTAAAAGAAAAAAAAAGGACCTCACAAGCGCTCCCTCACGTGTATTCACTCGTAAATGTAGTTCACTCGTGTTTAGCACTCAACACTCGAATCAATGTGTCACTCCCTTACAAACTCACCCTCACAATTGAGCACACACAAATCACACTCCAAAAAACAAATTGGGATGTGAGACAAGCTATGTTGTAGAGCTAAGTGCAATTCAATGTGAATAGACAGCACACTCAATACATAAACAAGGGTATTGAAGGAGCAATCCGAATAACGACAAAGAAACGAATTACAGAAAGAAAATGATTAAGGACTAATTTAGACGTAGGAACATATGAGAGTTACATATAATAATCAAGAGGAAAAAAGAAAGACATTTAACATCAATATGCTTTCTTTCTTTCAATGGTTTTTTTTTTTTTTTTGTTCTTCTTATTCGCAAAATCTAATCAATTTACCAACAAGAAAATTGATTTAGAAGATCTTAAAGAAGAATATAGTGTTGATAAGATCGAGATCTAACACTTTAAAGAACAGAAAAAAAAATGTATTTTTTTTTTGTTATATATTTTTGTGATAGAATATGAACATTCTACACAAACTGAGAAAAAAAAATAATAAGAGAATTAAAAGAGATAAGCGCAATGAAACATATATCCGATCTTGAGCCTGAAGCTCTGATACCAAATGATAAGATAAGGAATCAATACAAGGGGAATAAGATTCGGATTACCTTGTTGATCGAATATCTCAAGACAAGAACATTGTTTGAGATTCGAATCACTCCAGAAGCAAGATCGATCATGTCTAGCTTCAATGATTCTTGTAGATCAAATATCCTAAACACTTGTTTGAGATTCGAATCACTCCACAAGCAAGATTGATCATGTCGAGCTTGAATGATTCTACATGCAATCTAAACTACATAGAATTGCAAAGAAACTTAGCCACTGGCTAAAGAAGAGCACAAATGCTTCTTTCTATATTTTCCAAGTCTACCTTACAAATACAACATACATGGCTTTATATAGCCTCAAAAATGAAACTACTAAAGGTATTCCAAGAGTTGTAACATTCCTACTTTATGACCATAATTAGCCATTATGTAAATGTAACCGAAATTAAATAACAAGTCTAAAAATACAATAACTCTAAATTACTCTAAATTGTAACCCACCAAAAATTTACAACAATCAAACTTCATTCTTCTTCAATGTAGCATGAATTGAAACATCTTTTTGATAATTTTGACAACCTTTTCTTCACATCTTCATTGAAGTATATTGTATGATTGATGTCTCTTGGTTCATATCACTCCTTCAACTGATTCAAGTGATTCAGTCAGTAGGAAAGATGCCTCTCCTGCAGGCCGAAACATTGATTTTGTCTCGATGCGGTTCTCCCCAAAAGAGTGAGCGCTCACCCTTATTATGGGGCGCACCCCCCTTTTTCTTATTCAGATAGGTCAATCTCACCTTTTGGAAATCTCTCATAAGGGGAAGTGGTAGTATAGGTTTTTTTTGAAGATCTCTCCCTTCTCCATTATTCTAATCATTGAATTAGGTAGGACTTGTGAATTTCCCCCCGGTTGTTGATGTAGTTGGATCTTCTATTTTGCCGGAATTCGTTGATGAGTAGCGTTCTTCTTTCTTACTTCCGTCTGTGATTTCGTGGAGAGAAGGAAAAAGAGCAATGGATGGGATTGGATTCAATCCACCTGGCCATTTCTGCCCATTCAATTCTAGACAAAGATGTCTCAAATAAATAAGGGCGAAACCTGTCAGCCCGCTCAGAGTTTGCAGGCAGAACCGTTGTTGCCTGATGAAGCTAGTTGGTTTTTAGTGTTCGGTGGCGTTCGGCACAGGGGAGAACATCCGAGCTGTGGAATGAACACGAAAGGGAACGAGGACTAAAGTGCTCTCTGAACGTGAAAGTGGTTTTCCTGCTGGGAAAGTCTTCCTCTGGAGCAGCCGCGACACGAAGTTCCCTTACCCTTCCACTTTACCTTTCTTCCCCTGTTTCTGCAAGCGGACACTTTTCTGCTGTCCTTAATAGAACCGATCTGATTCTCTGAACAATCGAAGCGACAAAGGAGAGGCCCAGAATCGAATCTGAAACTTCCAGCAGAGGGAGAAATTGTCGCCGGTCGAGAGAGAAGTCTCGTCAGCCGCTATGGTCTGGGCTCTCACTCAGCAAGTAAGCAGCAAGATTCTCTCTTGGCAAAAGAAAGCGAAAGACCTCCTCACTCAGTTCATATCTTTAAGCAAAGAAGAAAGATTGGGGGAAAAAGATTCACAGAATTAGGGTAGGGTTCCTAATCCAATCCTAAATTGCATCAAAGTGAAAAAGTCTTTGCCGCATCAATGAGAGAGAGACAAATTCCCCAATAACCACGTTTGCCGTTAAAAGTCAAGAACCGGTGTGAAGAAAAAGATTACTCGAGCTTGTAGTTGGTTGCTCTTAGCTGGTCGGGTTGCCGGCCCCACCAAGAGGATCCGCCCAGACGTAGAGTCCCCGCTCCTAATCACAAAGGGAATTTGGACAAGAATTTGAGAGAAGAAAGAGCTCTTGCCTCCGAATATTCGTAAAGAGGCCAGGCAGGGCACCGAAATGGGGGCGTAGAGTCGATTCCCCCATGAAAGTGGAACATCTGGAATTGCCAAATCTCTCTTGCTTGATCGACCCCTTTCCTTACAAGAGGATTCATCCAAGACTAAGGATCTCGTCGAACTGGCTTCTATTTCGCCAAATAATGAAAAATGACTTTTCAAATGACTGAGTTTTTGACAAGGGAATGGCTGTCCCCTTGGTCCTTCCCGAACTGTCCTAGCTATTTTTCTTCTTAGGGCTCCTTCGATCAAAAGTCTCTCTTCTTTTTCATTCCCATTTACATTAAGAATTCATACTATGATTCGCATTTCGAACAGGCATGAATATAGCGTCTATAGCGTCTATAGGATAACTTGCGTCTTGCAAATTCTTTGGCGTTTGTATACGCGCGATTCCTCTCGATCTTTCATTCAATACACAAATGAATTGGCTGCGTTAGGTTAGCTATATGTTGTGTATGTATTATCAACCGATTTCCACAGAAGGTGGTAAGATGATGTCTGGAGCAGTTACGCATCTATCCAGCTAGAGCCAGGACCCTTGACACAAATAGCCGCATCACGAGTTCCATACGGATAGATTACTTCTCAATCAATACAATTTCTTGTAAATTCATTCGTCTTTCATGTACGGATTCTTGAATACCAACTATGGTAGAGTCTGAATGTGGGATTTTTTTTCTGATTTGGATACCCTACCCTCTATTTCTCCAAGCAAAGCTTTTCGCATCGCAATGCCCATAGTATCTGCTTGCCCCTTCCTTAATAAGTGGAGACAGAATAAAACCTCCATAATCAAGACGCTTACTGTCTGGATTCAACACACTTCCACTTTAGTGTCCGAGTCGATACTCCTCTGATTTTCTCTCGAACCATAGTAATCCTTTTTGATCAAATCATTGAATTATATCTTTTTCTTTCAACTTCTCTTCAATGAGGGAGAGGTTACATTACATCCCGTATGAAACTAAAGAGTATACCGCTTTTCTACGAATAGCTCTTAACGCTGCATCTCTTCCGAGACCAGGGCCTTTTATCATGACTTCTGCTCGTTGCATACCTTGATCTGCTCCTGCCCGACTAGCATTTCGAGCTGTGGTTTGAGTAGCAAATGGTGTCCCTCTTCTTGTCTTGGCCCTTTGAATCCACAAGTACCAGCGTAGGACCAAGGAATTCCCCGCCCCCGTACATCTGTAACAGTCATAATTGTATTGTTTAAACTTGCTTTCATATGAATAAGGCCCTTTCCCTTTGTTATTTTACGCGTACTTTGTCCGTGAGCTAATACATCCATTTCTCCGTGAACCTATTCTTGCTATGGGTTTTGCCTTTCTCATCTCATAAATTGATTGAAGTGAGAGATATATGGATATACCCATTTCATGTCAAACCGGATCCTTTCATTTCTTTTTATGTGTATATTGTGGGTGGGCTTTACTTTAGGGGTCCTTTTTTGATCAATATTCTCCTTGTCTTTGTTTATGTCTCGGATTGGAACAAATTAGCCGAATGGAGGCCCTTACATATTTGTCATTCCTTATTCCGAATTCCCTTAAGAAAATACTTGCTTGAGTATCCCCGCAAAAAAGAATATTGCAAGTCAAATACTTACTTCACCTAATCATTCGAATCTTTGTTTCGTAGTCTATAAATTATACGCCCTCTGGTTCTAGTTGAATCCTAACACCTTACTTACTTACTCCAACTTTGACTCTATATGACCTTGTATATGTATCAAACTATGTCGAATCCTTCCTGAAACGTAACCTAGAATGGGTTCCTCACTCATTATCTAAACAAACCCCAAAGATACCATTGGTAAGTAATTCAGTAATGAAATCCGCATAAATCCTTTTATGTTCTTTCATTCCAGATGAAACCCGGTTCAAAGTATCAATTAATGATAAGGGGAGTGCTATTACAAATACACCTCTTTTTGTTAGTTAATTATAATATAATGGAACACAAAATGTCTCCGCCGATTCCCTGTAGTCGAGCTTCTCGGTCTGTCTGTCATTATACCCCGAGAAGGGGAAAGAATTACAATGCCCATTCCGCCTAAAAGTCTAGGAATTTGTTGATAGTTAGAATAGATTCGGAGACCAGGTCTACTGATCCATTTTCAATTTCTAATCGTTTTCTATGGTTCTTCTCTTCTATGTCGTAGGGTTCAAACCCCAAAATCCTTGTGGCTTTCCCTATGTTTCCTTATGTTTTCAATAAAACCTTCTCGTAAAAGTCTTTTCACAGTGTTTTCGGTGAGTAGATGGTATTCGAACCATTTCTTTTCTATTCATGTCAGCATTGCAGAGGGAGAGGGGTGAAAGAGCGAGACCGAGTTCAAGAGTGAAAGAAGGAATCTTTCGGATTTACTTACAGTTAAGTCGAATTGATTCTTCGATAGGATTGACTTAATAATTACCTTGACTCTCTTTTATCCCTAAAAATAAGGGAAGGGTAGACTTTGATCCAAAAAAATAGACAGAGGATAGGATCATTCTAGTTTTTTGAGTGTTTACAGGAGAGTGAAAGAGCTCGACCGGGAGGGAGAGGGGTTATTCTGTTAGCAATAGTGTCCTTACCCATGAGAAAGGCTAATTCTTGGTTACTTTTCATTGTGATCTAATCAACATGCTTGGCTTGGCTTGATTCATAAATAGTTATTCATTTGAAAAGGTATATACGTTATACACACTAATTCATTTCATTCAAATACTCTAACTATCTCACGGTCTCATCTTATAAGACTGAAGGTGCTAATGAAATTCTTTTAGTGAAATTTCACTGTCTCCATTCTCGGGCAATCGCACCACAAATTCGAGTTCCTTTTGCATTTCCTTCTTGATCAATAACAACTGCAGCATTGTCATCATATCGTATTATCATACTGTTTCTCGTTTGAGTTCAGTACGTACAATTACAGCTCTGATCACTTCTTCCTCTTTCGTTAGGTTTGGGCCGGGCCGGCTTTCTTGATTACAGCAACAATAACGTCACCCCAATATGAGCATATCGTGGATTACTAGCCCCTATGATTCGAATACACATCAATTCTCGGGCTCCGCTGTCTGTCTATTATCTGCTACATTAAAAAGGGTTTGAGGTTGAATCATCTAATTTTGGAATCTTTTCTTTCAATGCAAAGGGCGAAGAAAAGAAATCCTCCATTGTTTCTGTTTTCATCTCAAACAAAGACCGCTTTCCTTTGATTCTACATTTCTATCCCGAAGTAATGCATTGGGTTCGTATAGGCTTGATGCCGTCCGCTATTTCAATAGCTTTTCTGGCTATACGGCTACTCCACTCATTTCATAAAGCATTCTACCTGGTTTCACAACAGCTACCCAATATTCGGGGTATCCATCCTTTCCCTGAACCCATACGTCTTTCTGTGGGTCTTAGTGTAATGGGTTTGTCTAGAATATTAGGGTGTCCATAAGGGTTTGCTATTCTTGTAAAAGCAATGTTGAGTTTTCTCGGTTCACAGAATTTCATTCTTTTTGTACATTCATCCATCTGTAATTCTTCTATTTCTTTTTCGAGACACACCTTCTATTAATAACTTTGGGAATCCCATAAAGATTATCACTTGAATATAAGATCAATTCTTTTTTGCATTTCGATACGTGGCAATTCCCGAGACTCTTGTCATGTTTTTTTGTACTCAATTCCGGATACAATCTCGTATTTTTTGATCTTCTTGTAAACCTTCGGAATCTTGGGGTGCGCAAACCAAAGAGAATGATGCCCTTGGGTTACACCAAGTCTAAAACCGAGTGGATTTCCTTTTTGTCCCATAATCCCCCACCCATTCTTATACATGTCATAAGACGTCATATCTGGCTGGGTACTTTTCTTTCGTTATCCATCTATCAGGTTTGTTTCAGTCTAATATGTGTTGTATTGGTATCTTTTCAACTTGTCTGAAGAAAAGACAAAAGTCTATCTTTCAATACAATAGTTATAGAACAAGTGGGTCGTGGGATAACTTCGCCCTCTAGCTAGAGGTTTTCATTTTGTCACAGTAGTGTTGACTTACGCTTTACTGCTGCTGTCGAATAAACCAAATCCAAAATAGGAAGATAACATGCTCGATAAGGCATGAGTTTGAGTATTACCAGTCTTTCCTAGTAGGAACGGCCACGATTCAGATAAATTACTCTCCGCGCTTTGTGAGGGGACATACATATATGTTGACCTAAAGCGTATACTGATGTAGATGGATGCTTTTTGATCTTCTTTATCATAGGGGTTACCTCTTAGTAATGAAAGGTATCTATATTCACTTAATAATAATAATATGAATTATGAACGAGGAGATCTATTATCATTTTGCACATGCCCCCGGAAATGTCGAGTGGGTGCAAATTATCTCAATTTATGACCTACCATGCGATCCGTTATATAAATAGGCAAATGGTCCCTTCCATTATAAATAGAAAGAGTATGCCCAATCATTGTGGGTATAATGCTAGGTAGATGCTCTGGACCAAGTTACTATTCTTTCTTTTTCTCCGGGTTATATATAAGCTTATTTATTTTTTTTAATGAGCGGGCTGAATTTCCCTCCTATTTGTTTTTGTTTGTAAAGTCAAGACGAAGAATCTAATTCTATTTTCTCTCTTATTTAGGCGACGAAGAAGAAAATTCTCACTATTCCTCTTTTTCTACTTCTTCTTCCAAGTGCGGGCCCAAGGGGTTGCTGGTTTTTTTCTACCAATTGGGGCCCTCCCTTCACCACCGCCATGGGGCTGGTCTACAGGGTTCATAACTACTCTTCTTACTACAGCTTACCTAGCCAACATTTAGATCCGGCTCTACCCACACTTTTCTGGTTTACCCCAGCATTCCCCACTTGTCCGACTGTTGCTCAGCTATTTTGGGATATCAAACGGACCTACCCAAAAGAGAAGGTAATTTGAATGTGGCCGATTTCCCCTCTTTTGCAATCAGTTTCCCTACAGCACCTGCTGCTGATGCTAATTGTCCCCCCTTCCCAAGTGTGTGTGATTTCTCCGTTATGTATGGCCGTGCCTCACCTCAGGGCATATCGGTTGAAGTAGATTCTTCTTATCAATCAAAACCCCTTCCCAAACAAACTGTACAAGCTTCTTCCAAAGCATACGGCTTTCTGGATGTAAATGATGATTGATATCTATACATATGGATCTTATATATATCGTCCAATGAAGTACCACATGAGTGGATATATATATAGAGGAAGGAAGGAATCCAAATCTGCCGAATCACTGATGTTATGATCTTCTACATCCTAGGTCTTCCCGTTCCTTCATCTGGCTTATGTTCTTCATCTAGCATGAAGACCGAATGACTCTATGAAATTACGTCGATACTGCCACATATTACGGGTAACGTAGGAGACATCTCTATTTTTCCCCTCGGGAATCATTAGATAGAATTACCACTGCTTAGCTTTCGCCTCTGACCATCAAATGAAATGTGAATAACCCGTCGTCCTCCTCTCTTTGAAACAAGGGACCTTTCTGGTTCTATCGGTGCTTGAAACAATTTAGTCTGATCCTCCATATTACTATATCTCTAGAGTCATTTGATATGAGGAACTACTGAACTCAATCACTTGCTGCCGTTACTCTTCTGTTTTCTGTTGAGGTCTATCCTGTGGAGGTACTCAAATTGGATCAGTGATCGATTTCTAGGTTTCGTCATAAACCTAATGGGTTACTTCTAATTACGTAAATCAATAGTTCAAACCGCACTCAAAGAAAGGTAGGGCATTTCACATTTTTATAGGAACGAAAAGAAGAGATGGGTTTGTTTCCAAAATCAAATCAATTCTATCCCATATAACTGTAGAACCTCGTAATCGGTTTTTCCCTAATAGCAGCATAGGAAAGCTAAGAAATTCTATCCCCATATAACTGTCAAAGTTCGTCAGAGCTTTTTCACTAATAGCGGGAGCTGAAAGAAAAGATTTTGTATCCAGCATAGGGGTAAAACATTAAAAGCGGTTTTCCCCTAATAGCTGGAGTTGAAAGAAAAGAAATTTTATCCCCCCCCCCCACCCCCCGTATTTTGAGGGATAAAAGAGTCCATTTTCCCTGATTTCCCTCGGGAACTCTCCTGTAAACACTCAAAAAACAAGAGAGATCCTATCCTCCCCCCTATTTGTAGGGATCAAAGTGTATCTTTACTCTATTTTTGGGGATCAAATGGATGCTTTACCCTATTTTTGGGGCTATTTTCCTTGATTTCACTCTTTCACTCTCCTGTAAACACTCAAAAAACTAGAATTCTCCTATCCTCTGTCTATTTTTAGGGAGAAAAGTCTACCCTTCCCTTATTTTTAGGGATCAAATCTAATAAAGATAATTAATAAGTCAATCCTTCAGATGAATGAAACTGTAAACACGACTTATTCATTCATGATCGTGAACTGGAAGTAAAGACGAAAGAAGAATCAATGATCGTTCACTGTCAGTCAATCCTCAACTCAAGATTCAACCTCAAACCGTCACCTCTGCTTCTCTCCTTCGGTCTCTTTTCTGTTCTTTCTCCTCTTTATTCTTGAACTCTGTAAACAGTATTCTGATTCTTTCACTCCGCTGATCTGACCTCATTCCCTTCTTTTCTTTCTGTAGGTCTGTTTGCTCCTACAAAAACTCATACGGTGTGTCTCCTACTCCTGAACCTATCGGTCTCACTCTCCCCTCTCCTTTATTTACAAGTTCTTCAAATTCAAAGCTATTTTTCTCTCCTTTACAGTCTAGCAGCTTCTCCCCTTTCTTTACGGTCTCTGATCTTTCTCTTTAATTCGAGTTCGTTATTCTATCACAGTAAACTATGTCTCACAGCTTCTCCCCTCTCCTTTCTCAACTCTTAGTCAAGCCCTAGAGCGCACTTTGTAAAGGTAAGGCCTTAGTTTTCCCTATCAACCTAATAGGGTGGCAGTGCTTTCTGTTTTTTGTTTGTGTGTGCAGTAAGGGTTTGGGATAGCAGCCCCGTCTCCCTTCTAAAACGTCGAGAAAGCTCCGCGAGCTTCCCCTTTCCTTTGCTCTATAGAAATGGATGGAAATGCCTGCTTGTTCTTCCAAGTCTTGGTCTTGTAGCAAGAACCTCTCCCTACTATCTATTGGATCGTGAACCGATGTCGTATATCAGACTCTAACCACTGCACTGAGTTAAGTAGGTCAATGAGAGTTCCTATTCGATTCATTTCTTTTTTCTTCAATGGATCAGAGCTATGCTATTCAATGACTCCCACTAGGTGTAAAGTGACTGGGTTCCAAACCTCACCGTTGAGAAAAAGATATTGAACTTCATTTCTTTCTGTCTTTCTGTTCTGCGACAGCATCACGGTTGTTACAGTCGGCGCTCTGCGTTCATGATACTGGGTTGGGCTTCCTTGATATTAAGGTGGGAAAGCGGTCGGGAATTGGCTGAGGGGAAGAGGAAGAACCTGAACTTTGATTATCTCTACTAGTGGAACAGGGGCGGTTGAAGAAAGTGGAGATTCTCAGCCCTGATCAATGCGAAATTTCTCGAGATGAGATCATTATTTTCTTGG
>NC_141808.1:10374966-10394966 GCF_057944985.1 Cucurbita pepo subsp. pepo
AGTAGGAGATCCCTGATTGTTTGTGGCTGGAAAATGATGACCTCTTGCTAATGGGGAGAGATCTTTCATTAGGCTTTGATGCTCCTCAATGGGGATACCCAGAATAATAGCTTGTGGAACCCTTTGTTTAGTATTTGTTTGGGGGTATTCTTGTACAGCTTGGCCCTTTCCCTGGCGCACTTCCAATCTACTAGTCCTCCCTCCTCAAAGACAATGGGATAGAATTCCTTGCTAATTCGAGTTTTCCGTGACAATCCAGAAATCTCATGGTTCCTCATATATACATTCCATGTAATTAGTGCAAAATTTGACGATTGAGACTTTCTCCGATCCAGTTCGTTCTGTCTTCTTTCGGATCAGCCCTATGAGATCGAGAAGGGCTTCCGATTCTGTATGACAACGGAACGAGCATTCGCTGGACGGCCAAAGATTGAATGAAATCTTGGCATGGGGTTTCTTTCAATTACAGTTTCAGTCTTTTGACATTGAAATTGATCTTGTATACGCCGGTTGAAGCAGACGTTGGAGCATCCAAACGAACCAGCAGAGGCAGCTGTGGCAGAGACAACAGCAAAAGCACTAGTCTCCGTTGATCACCTATCAGCAGGGGAAGCAGCATAGGTGGCAGGAACTTACTAGGGGTTAGATACCAATTGGAAGAGCATTCGTTTACCTATACTTAGGCGTCGAGAGCTGCCAGCCCTACAAGTACCACACCAACAGCGGCATTACAACCTGATACGGATCCCTACCTCCCACAACCGACCCATCATTTCTCAAGCTGATTCTTTAGGCGGGCACAGTGGAGACACAAGCAAAGGCAGATCCCGGAATCCCTTAATTTTAGAGACTCACGTGAACATTTACCCATAATCCATTGAAGTAGCACCAGCGGCAAAGGTACAGGTTCCTTCGGCGGCAGGAAAGGAAGTTGACTTCGTTGACCCGGATTGAAGCAAAGACGCAATACACAAAGAGGTGGGAACTCAAGTATTCTATATATAGGCCGACCTACTGATAAAAAAACAGAAGAAAGAATGAATTGACTCCATTGATGCATTAATGACACAGTAAAAGGTAAAAGCACGAGATCAGATCGCCCATATACGAAAACAAAACCACTTGAAATAAATACAGATTGAGATTGGACGGATCCAGTTACCGTTCGGGAGCCAAAGCTTGACTAATAAGGACTACCCGCCTGAGTCGGCTAAAATCCTGGAATCTCCGTTTCAGTTATGTAAAGGGGTCCATATCCGGATTCATAGCCCAGTGAATACCCGGTTACCCCAGCAGAAGGAGTATACGCACTTGATCGAGTTGTTTTTTTATATTGATTTAGTCCCATAAGTAATAGTAGGGATGGCGGCAGAGCTATAGTCAAAGAAGCCGCGGGAAGCAAAGGCACCAATAAATAGCTACATAGGTCGCATAGAAGCTTTAAGAGATAGGGGGCCAGCCAAAGAAGATGGCAGGAACGAGGTAACTTATGCTTTTTTCATCGTCACTATCCGCTTTATAGGGGAATCTGGAGAATATGAACTCATCACATTCTTTTGGTATCTTGTTATGAGCTGCTCGGGTGCTCAATCTTGGGTCTTAGGTGTGGGTCGGATCATGATAAAGAAGGTTCGTTCGGTGGTTGTATGATTACCAAGCAGAAAGTGACTTGCAAAGTCGATAGGGTTACTCGCAAAGTGTTTAATGATGCGTCTGTAATAGCCTACACATAGGGCCCAAAAAAGAATGCGCTACCCCCGGCCCTCTTTTCAGTAGATGAGAGACGATGAAAGGGCTTGCTTTTATTAACATTTAGTGAAGGTGCATAGCTTCTTTGAATGTCCCGCTGATTGACTACTACATCTAGGGACGGGACTGATCCCGAGGGAGAGGTCTTTCTTTCGAGTTATGAAATCACTAACGTTGAAAAACAAGTCGATGATGCCATAAGTCAAATGGGCGGGTGAGGCGAGAGTCCTTCACTGCACTCACAGGGGAGAAGGGATCATCTCCAATATAATTGGTTGGTCTTGTCCCCTTATTAGTAGCCGAAGTGTAGGCCGGGTAATCCTCGATCAAACTTTAACCATGTGCATGGGAATACTAAAACATGTTTCAAAAGCGTTAGTCGACCCCTTAAAAGATAGGGACAACTATTTGCTTTTCCAACCAACCTGAGATTCTCTTTGTCATTTTTGACAGTAGAGGAAGGCAAGGCAATGCTCTCTCTTTATTCTCTTGGGGGACAAGGGAACATCCAGGTACTTGATTATAGGAAAACTACCATTTTGGATTCCTCTTCAATGAGAAGGAATTTCTGAGAGGAGAGAAGCTGTGAGACCGAGAAGGAGCTTTACCTTGTGAAAGAAAGAGTGAAAGAACAAAGAGGAAGGTCATAAAGGAAAAGAAAAGGGGCAAGGAGAATTCCTCCTCTTTAGTTGAGTCTTTCAAAGCTGCTACTGCTAATTCATTGATTCAAAGACTGTAAACTCGTTCAATCTGGTCAGGCAAGTCATATCGGTGAAGGGGAAGGTGAATGAGCAAATAAATCTTTCTTTCATTTGTTTGTTTCGTCTTTCAAAGCAGCTAAGGTAAAGAAAGGATAGGTTCAGGGGAAGTAGCTAATTCATTTACTCGACTGTATATATAAGGTGAATGAGCTGATCTTTCTTGACTTACTCTTCTTTCTCATTAATAAGTAGGTGAAGTAGCTCTCGGTGCGGGTTCCGACTCATGAATCTTGAGTCTTTCCTTTAACATTACCTTGTGTTTGAATAAATAGGTGAAGGAGCGGAGCAACGAGACCGTAAGCTTTACCAGTTCAAGAAAGAAGGAAGAATACGACCTTGTTTACTGTTATTAAAGGGAAAGAACAAGAACATCAGGGAATATTGGTGAATGGGCGGGCAGGTTCATGAGCAAATCTTGATTGAATTAGTTTCCGTCTTAGTTAGTTTACAGTTCCATCAGGAGAGAGAGGAAAAGGTTTGAGGTTGAGTATTTCTCTTTGAGAGTGAAGGCAGAGTAAAAGAGTGAGTTCAATCTGTTTCATTAATCTTTCTTACAGGGAGATAGAGTCAAAGGTTCTTCTTCTATCTAGCTTTACCTCGTGTTTATAGTCCTGGTTTGAGCTTGAGTCTTGAAAAGCTGCTGCTAATGAATGGACTCGACTGTAAAGGACTGATTCTTCTTCTTTCTCTAAATAAAGGTGAAAGGTTGAACTATCTCTTTTCTTTCAAACACTGTTACAGGATTGAATGAATTGACTCTCCCGTATAGGAATATCTTCTTCCATTCTATACTCTAACTAAGGGTTCCGGTCAAGGAAAGAGCTACTTTGACCTCTGGAAGGAATGGAATATCGGAAAAGAAAAGGTTTAAGGTCTTTCGGCTTTGTTTACTGTCTTTGAATAAAGAGGTTCAGGATTGAATGAATAAGGGAAATAGGTAAGGGAGCGAAGCAACGAGACTCGAAGTACAGTCTCCTCACTCATCTTTCTTCTTCTTTGACAAGGGACAGTAAATTCATCAGCGGCTTTACCTTGTTTACTGTTCGTTCAAGAATAAATGGGTATAGGTTCAGGTGCGAAGCGAACATCCTTTCATTTTCTTAGTTTACAATAGGGATAGGAAAGAAAGAAAAGCAAGCAAAGAGAAGAGACAGAGTGAAATCAAACACCTATTACCGAGGAATAAAGAGGTTCTGGCGGTGAAGTAGTTCAGGAGAATGCAGAGGAAGGAAGGTAAAGGAGGAGAGAGAAAGAAGAAATAGGTGACGGTGAAGGAGAAAGAATCCATCCATCAATAGGGTCAGTACTTAAGGATAAATCATAAGTCAGGTGCGAAGCAAACATCCTTTCATTTGTTTAGAGAAGAGTAAGTTCAAGAAAGGAGAAGAGAAGATCCATCATTCATCTTTCGGCCCTTGTGAAAGACTGAGTGAAAGAGGGTGAAGGCAATCGAATTATGAGACCGATAGGTGATTCAGCGAAGCCAGCCACTTTACCCAGTTGGACAGGTGAAGGAGGTAAGATCATCAGAGGTAGAGAGGTTCATGAGTTTACCAGTTCCATCCAGGAAGGAATAGAGTCAAAGAGTTCCAGAAGGCAAGGCAATAAAGGTGAAGGAAGAAGACCAGTTGGAGAGGTGAATGAGGAAGTCAGTAGGCAGGCAGAGGGAGGAGAAAGAGAAGTGAAAGAAAGAGAAGGGGCCGGTGATTGAGCTGCAAGGAATGGAATTGAGTCGAGTTCAACACCTATTCTATTTACCGAGGAAAAGATCAGAGTGAAAGAAAGAAGGTTCGTTCGTTCCTTCAGTAGTCAAGGAGAAAGAAAAGAACCAACCAAGCAGTGAGACAAGAAGAGAGCAGAGGCCCGAAGCGAACATACTTTCATTTGTTTACAGGAGAGGAGTAAATGAAGACGCTGCTTGACCGCCTTAAAGAATCCAGAGGGGAAGGAGTGATTGATCATTAATAAGTAGATTCAGTAGTTCAGACAATAGAGTCAAAGGAAAGGGCCAGGGACAGGTTTCACTATCTCTTTTCTTTGAGAGACTAACTGTCAAGCTGCTAACTCCTTCCTTCTATTCTTTAACTAGCTGTAAAGGAGAATGCTTCTTTCTTGCTTGAGTCTTTCAAACAAAGACTGTAAAGGTTCAGTAGTTCACGATCATGAATAAGGAGTGCTTACAGGAGAGTCTTAGAGTGAAAGAAGGAAAAGGAGTTTACCGAGTTCAATCAGTCAAAGGTTCAGGAGCGAGGTCTCTTTCCTCATGAATCAATTACCTCTTCAATGAACGAATAAATAGGGAGAGGTGAACAAGGAGTTAAGTCGAATGAATCTTGAGTCTTTCCAGTGAGGGGAGAGTACGTCAGTTCAATCAGGTTTATGAGTTCAAGCAAGAAGGTGAATGAGGTTACAGTGAAAGAAGGGAATGAGGGCAGATTAAGATAAGATCAGCTGCTTTACCCAGTTGGAGAGGTGAGGGAGCGAAGTTGTGAGACCGAGTTTACGAGGCAAACGAGCGAAGCTGAGAAGACCGAGAGGGAGAGGAGAGCGAAGCTGTGAGACATATAATAGAGCAGAGCAGTCAAAGATAATATAATTGATTCTTCTTCAGCCATTCATTTCTTCTTTCAAACACAAAAGGATAGGTGATTGAGTAAGTAGGGAGAGGAGTCAAGGATAATGCGGAGGAAAGGGGAGAAGCAGTGAGACCTTGGTTACTGTTCGGGGTTGAAGGAATAAATAGATAGGGAGAGGAGTCCAGGATAATAACTGTTGATTCCCCCTGATTTCACTGTAAAGTCGTCTTCATCTTGTCTTGCTTCAGTCTTTCCTTCCTGTTCAGTCTCTTACTCTTATCTGAAATCTTATGATTTTCTTTCTTTCAAACACAGTAAACCATAGGTTCAGTAGTTCAATCAGGTTCAGGAGCTTCGCTTAATCTCATTTGGGAGACTCTCCTCCACTGTAAAGGAATATCTTCTTCTTTTGATTCGGTTACAGTTAAAGAAAGAATAGAAATAAATAGGTTACGGAGCTTGACCTTCTCTTACAGGAGGGAGGGGAAGAGTAAGTAAAAGAGTGTTTGAATAAATAGGGTATGGAGTTCAGGTTCAGTAGTTCTCTCTCATTCATCTTTCGGCTTGCCCTTGGTTACTGTTCAAGAATAAGTCACAATAACGGAACAAGTAGTTCTGTCTAATTCTTCTTTCTGTGAGTCTTTCAAGTGAGAGGAAAGAAAAGAGACCAATAGAATGGGTTCAGGGGAATGAGTTCCATCAAGGAATAAAAGAAAGAAAGCTATAAAGGCTAAGAGAGAGAGGAGCGAAGCAGCTTGACTTTACTTACCTCCTTAAAGAAGGGGAGGGAATAAAGATAGAGGTTTAGGTTCAGCGAAGGCAATGGAATTGTGAGACCGAGTTTACGAGGCGAACGAGCTTCGGCTGCTCGACCAAGAGGGAGAGGAGTGAAGACTGACTAGCCAGCCTCATTACCTCGCGGTCAATCAAAGAACTACTTCTTTACCTCGAACAAGAACTGAAGGGAAAATAGAGTCAAAGAAAAGGAGAAGAGAATGAATAAGGAGTCTTTCTCTTTTACCTTGGTCAAGACTGAGTGAAAGCAAGAAGGTGAATGAGGTTACAGTGAAAAAAGAGAATAAAACAAAGCAAAGCTAGCTCGCCTAAGAAAGACAGGAGCGAAGCTTCCAGACACACATTAGACATTATGTATAACCTTGTTTCCAGTTCCAGAATAAATAGGAGAAAAGGAAGAACACGACGAGAATAGCGGATTGAGGTCAGTTAGGAGAAAGAATATGCTTTACCCAACCAGGGAAAGAGTGAAAGCAAGAAAAGAGAATAAGGGAAGGCGAAAGAATCCATAGGTTCAGTCTCAGTCATAAGCAGTCTTTCCTCTCTCTTCCGGTCTCGCACTTCGTTCCTCTACCTTACGGTCTCGCACTTCGTTCCTCTACCTTACGGTCTCGCACTTCATTCCTCTCCTGTCAAGCTGCTAACTCCTGAATTTATTCACAAACACTGTAAAAGATCATTCATCCTTCTTCTTCTTTTCTTACAGTTACACAAGGTTCAGGAAAGAACAGATGAGAGACCAGAAAGGATAGGTTCAGGGTCAGGAGCTAATCATCCCTCCCCCTATTTACCTTGTCCTTGAATAAAGAAAGAGGAGCGCAGCAACGAGACCGTAAGCTTTACCGAGTTCAAGCAAGAAGGTTAATGAGTTTACTCTGAAAGAAGAAATAGCTGAAATCAGGGGAAGGACAAAGAATCCATAGGTTCAGTAGTTTGGTCTAACGAATAAGGAAGGAGTTGCGTCGAATTCATCTTTCTTACAGGAAGGCAGGCAGGAAGGAGTATTTCTCTTTGGCTTTTACCTTAGGAATGACGTAAGAAGATAAGTTCAGCCTCGAACAAGAACTGAAGGAGAAGACAATTAATGTTGAGTCGAATTCATCTTTCCTCTTTAGGTTACAGTTCAGGCAGAGGAAAAGAGTCTTTGAAAGGATCAAGAGCAGAGTAGCAGTTCAAGAATAACGAAAGAGGAGCCCGAGGGTAAGGCAATGAAATTGTTCAACCGAGTTGTAGAGGTGAGGGAGCGAAGCTGCTTTATCGACAGGGGAGGTTTAGGCAATGGAATTGTTCAACCGATAGGTGAATGAGTTTACAAGAGAGTCAATTCAACAATTATTAGACATAGGTTCAGGAGTTAAGGAGCTGATACTCAAGTTTTCCTTTATAATCTTTACAATCGAATAAATTAACAAGAGAACTGACCGGAGTAGTATAGTCAAGAAAAAGAAGGCGAAGGAACCCTTTTATTTAAGGAAGGAAGAGTAAAGAACCAACCAAGCAAGCAGTTTAGGAACCAACCAAGCAAGCTGTTTAGAGTTAGAGCCGAAGGGAAGCGCAGTTTAGGTTATTTTATTTAGTTATTGAGTTTACAGAGTGAAAGAAGAAATCGGGTGCAGCAGCAAAGCAACTCGCGACAGTAAAGTAAAGGTTCCCGTGAAAGATAAAGAATGGTTCGGCTTGACTTCCTCCTTAATTCAAGAGTAGTGAAAGAAGCTGAGTTAAACACCTAATTCCATAATTACCAAAAGAGGTAAAGAAAGAAAAGTTGTTCAGCCAGCCAGCCTCGTTTACTACAGTTCAATCAATCAGAGAGAGATAGAGTCAATTAATTGAATATCCTTGATGACCTTATTGACTTTGATAACAAACAGTAATAGAAGGGAAGTATAGTCGGTTCAGGGGAATGAAGGAGCCAGCCAGAGTTCAGTTCTTCAGTCGTTCATTAGTTTACCAGTGTTAGAATAATAAATAGGGACAAGAAAGGAGAAAGATCTGTGAAAGAAAGATAAGGGTAAGGTCAGGTAATATCTATAGGAAAAGAAGAAGAGTCCTGGTTTGAAGTGGAGTCTTTGTTTACAGTAGGGTTCAGTCTCATTAATCTTTCTGATTGACTTTCCTGTAAATAAATAAAAGAGTGTTTGAATAGGGGAAGGAGTGAAGGGATCATTCTTTCTTCTTTTCGTCTTAGTTTACAGTTCTCGAATAAATAGGTTAACAGTTCAATCCGCCGGAATCAAATCAAAAGCTAGAAAGAAAAGGCTAAGACAGAGAGGAGCCAGAGGTGATTCAGTTATTGAGTTCAGTTACGAAACTCTAATTCATCTTTCGGGCAGTCTTAGTTTACGGTTATCGTTCGAGAAGAAATAGGGGAAGGAGCTTGAGAAGCAGATAGTTTACGAAAGGGGAATTAATCTTGAATTTGAAGACAGAATCAAAGGAAAGCAAGAGAGCTACTTCATAGGCTTTACCTCGAGTCAAAGAAGGTGAGTCAAGTAGTTAAGTAAGGATAATTAAGAAAGAGGGAGTCCTAAATAAGGAGTACTGATCTTTTACAGAGAAATCCGGTAAACAAGGAGAAAGAAGAAATAAATAGGGTACGGAGAATGCCCTTTTGCTTCTTTATCTTACTGTCTACTACATCTGTCTCATTCATAAGGAGGAATGACTGAGAGTGAAGGGAGAGTTCATTCAGTCTTGTTTCGACTTTACCTTGTGAAAGAGCTCAAGAAGGGACAAGTTAGGTAGTTCACGAGAATGAATAAGGCTTGAGTTGAGTCTTAGTTTACAAAGAGTGTGAAAGGTGAACGAACAAGAACTAACTGTGAAGGAGAGAAGCCGAGTTAAATCAGTAAAAGGGTGTTGCGGGAGAGGATTGACTTAATATATGGAATTACCTATACTCTCAAATAGCCCTAAAAATAAGGGAAAGCATCGACTAAATCATCAAAGGTCCTTACAGTCTAACGAATGTTTCATTTGACAAGGAGGATCAGAGAAAGAAAGAAGGTGCGTTCAGTAGTTCAGGTCAGGTAATATAAGGGCAAGAGTGAAAGCAAGCAACAAAGGAGTTAAGGATCCATCCTGCTTCTTGAATGTTTACTGTTGAATGAATCAAGAGGATTGACTTCAACATTACCCGAGTTCAATAAGTTCAGGGAATATCGTCTTTGGTTCAGTCTTTCCTTACAGTTCACGATTAGTGATTCTTGTTTCGTCTTTACTGTTGAGTTTCATTCATCTTTCTCTTTGACAGTGAATAAATAGGAATAGGAGAGGAGGTTAGAGTGAAAGAAGGATTTCAGGAGAGAAGCTTACCTTGTTCAATCAGCGAGAGTCAATTCATTAGCTGCTTTACTTTACCTCAATAAATGAACGAATAAATAGGGAGGGGATAAGTAGTTCAGGAGGTTACCTCGAACAAGAACTTTAGGGAATCGAGAGAGAGGTGAATAAGCTGATCTTTCTTTCAGTTGTTTAGTCTTAGTTAGTTTACCGTTCAAGAATCAATAGGGGAAGGGAGAGGATCAGAGAAAGTCAGTTAAGTCTCATTTCTTCTTCTTGAGGATTTACTGAAAGTGCACGAGAATTGATTCTTCTTCATCTTGAGTGTTTACTGGTCAATCCGGTCAGGTAATATCAAGTATAAGGTTTGAGCTTGAGTCTTGTCTTTCAAAGCTAGCTGCTAATTCCATTGATTATAGAAGAGTAAAGGAGAATGACTAAAGAGTCTCCCGGATTTCTTTTACTATAAACGCGGAGAAGGTAAAGGTGAAGGTTTGAGGTTCAGTCTTTCCTTTCTTACCAGAGAGTAAAAGAGTGAAATCAGGTTGTTCAGGTTCAGTAGCTAGCTTGATCATTAATCTTCTCTTACTTTCTTTTCAGTTACTTAGAATAACAAGGGTGAAGTAACAAAGGGTTTGCGGTTCAGTCTTGACTTCCTTAATTACAGATGAGAGACCAGACAAGGATAGTAAGAAGGAGCTGATCATCCAGCCGCTTGACCGTACCGAGTAAAAGAGTGAAAGAAGAATCGAATCTCCAGCCGCTTTACCGAAAGAGTTCCATCAGTCTAAGGTTTAAGGTTGAGTCTCATTCATCTGACGTGTTTACAGTTCGTCAAAGGAGAAGATCCTGAATCAAAGGAAAGCAAGGAGAAGCAGACTGATAGTTTACGAGCGAGGTTCAAGTCTTTCTCTTTTTCTTTGACCTTGTCTTTGAATAAATAGGGTGGGTGGTTGACTCTCATCTTCTTTTTCAGTGTTTGAAGGTGAACGAGAGAATAGGAACAGGAGTAAGTAGCTCGACTCGTCAGGTGAAGGAGAATTACTAAGGAGGAGTATTGATCTTTTTCTTTTACCGACTGTAATGTAAAGGTGATGGAGCATTCTTGTTTCGTCTTGACTTCCTGGGTAGTCTCATTGTTCAGCGAGAGTCAATTCATTAGCTACTAGGCAGAGACAGGGTTACCAGAATCTTCTCGGGGCAAAGAACTGGCTTAAACTTAGTCCTTGTGAGACCCATAAAATAAGGAAGGTAATCTCAGCCTATTTAACGAGTGAAAGAAAAGAGAAGAGACCTTGTGTTTGAGTGAAAGAAGGGACAAGTGAAGAAGTCTCATTAATCTTCAGTCTTAGTTTACTCCTCAGGGAGAGGAAATTCATTAGCTGCTTTACCTCCTTCAAGAAGCGAGACGAAAGAAAGAAACGCAAAGATTCGAAACCAACCGAGTTTACTATCAGGTTCAGTAGTTCAGGAAAGAACAGAGAAGAGACAAACAAAATAGCTTTACCGAGTTCAAGCAAGAAGGAAAAGAAAGGAGCGAAGCAACTCTCCCGATAGGGGGAGGAGCGAAGCCGAGGTCAAGGAGAAGGAGAAAGAATCCATAGATAGGTGTAGGCCAGAGTCAACTCTCATTAATAAGGAGTGTTTACAGGAGAGTTCATTCATTAGCTACTGAACCAAATGAACCTATTTCCCTCCTAAATAAAAGAGTGAAATGAACCTCAAAATAGGGAGAAGAGTCAACTCTCATTAATTTCATATGCTTTGGTTACTGTTCAAGAATCAATCGGAAAAGCAAGAAGAGATTCGAGACCCTAAAGGATAGGTGAAGGGGAAGATCAAGATCAAGAAGGAATCTTGAGGATTGACTGACAGTTCACTCTCATTGATTCTTCGATAGTCTTGACTTCCGGTTCCGGATTTCATTTCCTTTTTGTTCAGGTGAAGGAGTCAGGTAAGTAGCTGCGAGAAAGATCAGTGAAAGAGTTAATTCATCTTTACAGAGTCTTGACAGGAGAGGAAAAGAGTCTTTGTTTGAATCATTCTCCATATAGTGAAGGAGCGAAGACAGAGTGAAAGAAGGTTCATGAGTTTACTGTTCCAGAAGGTGAAGGAAGAAGAAAGAAAGGGCCGAAAACGGGGTTCAGGTTAATAAAGAAATCAGGTAACAGGGAAATAGGTAAAGCAGCTGCTAATGAATGGACTACTTGACTGGAAAGGTTCAGGAGTGAAAGAAAGAAGGTGATTGAGCTTCTCTTTCTTGACTTGATCTTTGGCTTTTACCTTATGGCCTATTCAGGAGTGAAAAGAGTTACTGAATCAACCCATTTACCGAGGGAAAGAAGTCATAGTCCAGCCAGCTAGGAGGTTCAAGAAGGATTTCATATGCTCTTCTCATTCATCTTCCTTTCATTTCTTTCGTCTTTCAAGCAGAATCAAAGAAAAGAAAAGAGCTACTGAATCAACCGAACCCATTTACCGAGGAAAAGAGTGTTTGAGGGTGAAGGAGAGTCCATTCATTAAATCAAAACCCTATCGAGTTCAAGAATAAATAGGAAGGAGAGAAGCAGGGAAGGAAGAAAAGGTTAATAAAGAGAAGAAAGAATGTTTTACTGTTTCGGGGGTGCAGCGAGAGGGAGAGAAGTTCAATCAGGTTCAGAATAAATAGGGACAAGTGATTGAGTGAAATCAGGTTACGGTTCAGGATTTCATGAAAGAAGGAAAAAGCTGTCGGTTTCTTCTTCTGTGACCTGGGAAAGAAAAGAAAAGAGAACGAGTTCCAGAAGGGAATGAGGGAATCTCAGCCAGCCTATCCCATTTACCGAGTGTTTGACGAGACAAATACATTCTATTCTTATTATGACTGACTCTCATCTTCTTTTACAATTTTAGAAGAAATGAATTAGCTGCTTTACAAAGAATAAATAGGGTCAGGATCAAGAATCGATAGTCTTTCCTATCCCGTCTTGACTTCCTGGTCCGTCTCATTCATCTTGCCCTTCTTTCTTGAACGGTAAAATAAACTCGGATAGGTTCAGTAGTTCAGTTGAATTAATCTTTCGTCTTTCCTTGATTCATAAGGTTCAGGAGTGAGAGAAGGTGCAGGTTCAGGTTTTCTCTTTCGTCTTTCCTTTCTTTTTCAGGGAATATCAGTTCAGTAGTTCAATCTTGTTCAGGTTCAGGTTCCGGAGTTCAGTCGAAGGTGAATGAGCTTCTCTTTCTTCGATCTTCTCCTTTCTTTCACTGTAACCTCGGTCTCTTTGCTTTTCTTTCCTTCACCTTCTTTCACTGTATGTAAACAAGGTTATTGTGTCTCAGAATTCCATTGCCTCTCCCAAGCCGAAAGACAGATCTATCTCATCACAGCACTTGCTTTCCCTTTTCTATCGTCACAGCACTTGCTTTCCTTCTATCGAAACACTGAGAACTTGCTTTCCCTTTTCTATCGAAACTGAGAAGTAGGGCGAAAAGAGGGAATTCTCTAATCCGATAGCCTTACAACAAAGAAGCTTGCTTAACGCACTAGCTTTGAGTTCCGACTTATAAGCTCTTAGAAGTTCAAAACCAAAAGACAAAGTGCATCGCTCTCACGCTCGTCAGTAAAGTGAATTATTCACCTTTCATATATAAAGGAGTGTTTGTTGTGTACTAAGTAGACTTGCTTACCGTAACCACAAAGAACGAACGGTTCTATTTATTTCTCCTTATCCATAACCATAAGGGCCGCCTTTCTAACGGTATAAGTTACGACTTCGCTTCCGAAAGAAAAGAGAGATTTGACTCTGATTCACCAGCATCCACTACCAGAAGGAATTTCTTCACTTACCGCCAGCTCTTATTCCCCTTATTCCCATAGTTGAGCGCGGAAACAAGAACTTTCTTTCTCTCATGCCCTTTACCTTAAGCCTGACAAATCTCCTTTCACTTGCCCTACCGCTTTCATTGCCCGGAAAGACTCTCGATCTACAGCCTTCTTCTCTTTCCTTTTCATTACAAAGAAAGTGATCCGCTTGAATAACTAATAAGGCGTAAAAGAAAGGAGTTAAGGTATTCGTTCTTCCGGTAACAAGATCCGGGACTAGGGCGAGCGCTGTTTACCAGCGAGTGGAGAGATTGTTGCGAGCTAATAGCGAGTGGACTTTTCCCCTCCCTTTCTTTATCTTTAGACTTGTAGTAAAACGGAAGAAGTTGACTCAGCTTGCACTTGAGCTTTCAGCCTTCTTTTGAATCCGTCAGTAGGAAAATCAATCCCCAAAGCTACAAGAAAGACGAGACTACAACCGCTACTTGCCCAATAGTACATCGCCTTCCTCCCTGACTTGACTTTCCTAGCTACCCGCGCCCCTCTCCTTTCCAGTCGAGCTGCTTCTTCGCCCCTCCCCTCCCTCTTCAACCCCTTGCCAGCGGAAGGACGAAAGGAAAGATTCTCTGTGATACCGCTTGAATAACGATAACCGGAGTGAAAAGCCTTAAATAGAAAGCTTTAGCAACGTTAAGAGTTATTTATTTATTTATTACTTACGCCAGCACGCACCTGAGACGAGCTTACCAGAACCTTCTCCCGCAACAGAGTTTGACTTAGACAAGTGAATGATATTCAGAGCCTTTAGATGAAGAATGCTCTACTAATACAAGGAGAGTAAAGGACTCAAGATCCGGATCGTAGTAGTCAAGGTCCTACATATAAGCCTGAAATCCCAACATTGGGCTTGATATGCTTTCTCTTCCATTTCTTGATATAGATATTAATTCATTTTATTTCTTTTTAGGCCATGAAGAACGAGAGAGGGAGGGGGTCAAAGTGACGAGACACCGGGATCGCGTCGCCTTACGACACCAATAACAGTGATTTCTGATGAGTAGGAGGAAATAAAGGGGATTGAAATGGATCTGCCTTTTAGAGATAGGGTGGGAAAGACAAATCTCCCTCATAGGAGCGAACTCATTCCCACATTCGTTAGCCGCAAAGCTGTAAACGGCAGCAACTTACCGCTTGGTCACTTTTGAAGGTATCTCTTTACCCTATTCATGGCTGACTGCGTACATCAATGTCTCCCCACTAATTAGGCGGACGACAGGACTAGTGTCGCACAACGCCAATACCGTACAGAATGAATAGCCCCATTTACTATATGTACCGATGAAAGTGAGAAAGGTAATAAGCCTTACGAATCTGGGGCAGGTTGTTGTCAATGCGACATTGGCATCTAACAAAGGACCAGTGAAAGCCAATGATAGAGCTTACCAGTAGGTCGAGCCTACTTAATTTCGCTTCTTCTTTCAGCCAATTTCGAGACCATTCCAAGTGCTGTCAGCCCAGGATGCCTAGAGCTGCACAACGATTGGTTTCCAACCGCGCAGGTTGTTGGCAGATAGGAAAGGCCAAGATACGAACTTGACGTCCCAAGGAGTCTCCGTTCATCTTCGTTCAAGGCAAGGACACATTTGACCCCAAAGTTACATACAGTGGCTCTAGCTAAGGCTGCCAGCGGTCTAGATAAGACGCAGCAGCGCAGGACTCTCAATCAATTGAGATAAGCTATGACTCTCCAACAAGGACTACCTACAAGGGCAGCAACAACAACCCAGCCCTTAAGACAAAGTCTATGGCCAGAACTCAGAAGGCAGCGAAAGATCGTTCGAAAGCGAGTAGCTAAGACCCCGGGGAAAGCATCCAAAGAACAAGGTAGAAAGAAAGACATGATGGCGTTGAAAGTTTATAAGCCAAGCCAAAGGACGGCGACAAGGAAGATGGCAGCCATTAAGAAGAAGATTGCCAGTATACTGAAAGAGAGACTGAAGTAAGGAACGCAAGCCCCAGGACCAGAAAAGTGACGGTGGAGAGGAAAGCTCAAAAAAGAGAATGAGTTCACGGATGTAACGCAATACGTATTATGAAAGGTAGGTATAGTTTCAGGGTTGGTTGTTGCATAAAGCCTCGATAAAGTCTCTTACAGAGAGTCAGTTGTCTTAATCCCTCCATACTATGTTCCGAGTTTACCCAACTATGACTTAACGAGAGTCGAGACAGCCTTGTCTTCTCTTCGAGTGTGCTTCATCTCATATATATGCCCGCTTCGTAATTGAATGTCAGCCTTTCATTGGGTGTCCGATGAGACCAGAGTCGAACCTAACCGTTGAGCCCGAGGGTTGTGTATGTACCCCACTGGGTAGAACAAAGGGTCGTAGTTAAGTATACAAGGGATAGTTGCCTTCGGGTAGAGGGTCAACTCGGCTAGCACGCTAACTATAACATTCAACCACCAAGATCCAGAAAAAGAGGGTAGAAGGCTCGAGCGAGGAAGGGTGGCGAAGGAAACCCATAATTAGAATGTGGGTATCCAGACTCGAGAAAGCAAGAAAAGCAATTCCAGGAAGATCGATAATAGAAGACCGGATAAGATTGAAGTATGAGCGCATGCTTTTAGACTGCTGCGAAAGCGAGCCAGCAGCTGGAGGATCAGAAAGGTAGGCCGGTCGAATGAGGGAGAGCCAAGCCAGAGTCTCAATAATCAGACTACGTCTTAAAAAGGATGGATGGAAGGAAGGGTGGTGGATCCTGTGTGACCATTAAAATCGTTGTCATTCCAGTACATAGAAAGACGCTAGAAGTCATTCCGTTCGTTTCTTTCTCCCATTATTTCAATGCCCAGTTAGAACAGCTAAGCCCGCCTCGATTCTATTCGTATATATTATCAAGTCTGCACGTTACCTTTACCGTTTGCCATTTAAGGGGGAGGGAGTCTTGGAGCTCTGAGTCGACGAGAAGAAACTATTCCCTCTCTGTCCCAATACCTTACTTATTACCTCCGAAAGAAAATGCTAATGCCAACTATACTATACTATCAGTAGCTAAATGAGAAAGCCTCTCCCTTCGGTCTCGCGGTTTCACCCCTCTCTCTTATGGCTCGCCCGGGATCTAAGCGGATTGAAGTTCAGAAAGGACTCCCTGCAGGCCAATGAAAGCTGTCAGTTGTGGACATGACTACTATTTAGCTAGGGGAAATTCACTGTCTAAGATAGTGGCCGTCCAAAAGAGGGAATAAAGAGTAGGAAAGGTCCGGAGATTCTTTCCTATATGTAGTACTCTCCGATTCTCTTTCATCATCTTTTTGCACTTTCTTTGTGGTACCTTTTTGTTGTCCTTCATTTTGAGTAATCATTCCGCTTTTCTTTCTTATTACTTTGTCTTGACTTGTGATAAGATAAGGAAATCAATACAAGGGGAATAAGATTCGGATTACCTTGTTGATCGAATATCTCAAGGCAAGAACACTTGATTGAGATTCGAATCACTCCACAAGCAAGATCGATCATGTCTAGCTTGAATGACTCTTGTTGATCAAAGATCTCAAACACTTGTTTGAGATTCGAATCACTCAACAAGCAAGATTGATCACGTCGAGCTTGAATGATTCTGCATGCAATCTAAACTACATAGAATTGCAAAGAAACTTAGCCATTGGCTAAAGAAAAGCACAAATGCTTCTTTCTATATTTTCCAAGTCTACCTTACAAATACAACATACATGGCTTTATATAGCCTCAAAAATGAAACTACTAAAGGTATTACAAGAGTTGTAACATTCCTACTTTATGGCCATAATTAGCCATTATGTAAATGTAACCGAAATTAAATAACAATTCTTAAAATACAATAACTCTAAATTACTCTATATTGTAACCCACCCAAAATTTATAACCATCAAACTTCATTCCTCTTCAATGTGACATGAATTGCAACCTCTTTTGATAATTTTAACAACATTTTCTTCACATCTTCATTGAAGTATATTGTATGAATGATGTCCCTTGGTTCATATCAACTTGTCTTGGTGAATCAACCAGAACCCAATGAATAATGCGGGTCTTCGTTCAACTATTTCACGGGACTTTTAGGTAAGATGAAAAGCAGCAAGCCCATAGCATAGGAAGTTGTAGCTCAGTCTATCTTTCTGCCCAGAATGAATGCCCAACGGAACCTACTCCATTGAATCTAGGTACTTTCTCTTGGCATAACAACAATTGCTTAACGAACTCATGTATCTCAGGCTATCAGATATACCGATTTGCTTCAGTGAGAAATTTGGCCGAAAAGTGCTTGAAGCTGAAGTTCTTGTACCCTATTTGAAAATTGTAGGATAGCGGACCCATATGAGTCCAACAATTTTCGCTGAACCGTCAAAGCCAGGCCAAAAATAGGAGTCAATCAAATAAGGAGTACTGATTTTGTAGATGTACAAAGAAAGTTGCAGCTGATGATCGAGATTATTCCGAAGAAAGCCTGAGGGCACTGTTCCTAGGAGCTCTTGCACATGATCTTTTGACTCTGCTTCCTTCCTTATTTCACTGATGCTTTAGGGACAACCTATTTCATGGGTTTCTCACCCTCGAGTACAGAGCTCTTTCCTATCGGATCTTGCTTTCACCCCCTAACATTGAAGTGAAGACTGAGATTCGTAGTCTACTTTGCTTTCAGAGCGCGTTTTTAGCCTAGTATGTAGACGGAATCGCTTTCCAATTAAGAGGAGTGAGTTACTCTGTCATTAGCTAGCCCTCGGAGTCCCTTTGTTTTGTCTAGCCCAGCTTTCTCAGATGATTTCCTCTGGGATGCCGGAAAGAGATCGAAGCTCTCTCTTCTGACGATGGTTGGAGTTTACGTCAGTCAAAGTGACTTTTTTGAAAGGCTAAATAAGAAATGTTCAGTCCTTCGCTTGATTCAGCCTATGGGAAAAGACAAAACGAGGATGATCGTCTGACTGTACCCGATCCTTTCTTATCTGGTTTCAAACTCTCTTGAAAGGGGCCAGCTAACCACTCGCTTAAGTGTCAAATGGTTTTCTGAGTGCATTTAATCAATCGATCCTTGGTTTACGTGTGTAGGATGACTCCCCGCTGGTTCAAGGATCATTTTCAAAAGCCAAAGGCAAACAGTCAAAGAAACCGGACTAGCGGCCGGAAAAAGCTAAAAAACAAACTGGGGGGAAGTCGTTGGATTGTTCGCTTTGAGAGGATGCCTTTTTTATCCTTATGTGGTACTGGCTATACTTTGATTACTTTTGTTTTCCTTCTTTGATTATCAGCCTTTTTCTTTGAATCAATCTTCAAACCACCAGATTTTGTTGAAGAAAGTAAGAAAGAAGTCGCACAATCTTGTAATCGTTCATTTGTCCAAGATTCGAGTCAAATCTACCTTACCCTTTATTCTTCTTTTTTTCACTGCACACTTTCTGTTCAAAAACCTCGTTCGAGCCTGGTCTTGACTCTGATGTGTGGTATTCATTCTCATTCGGCTCTTGGGTCCAAAAGCTCCTTCTTCTTTCGCCACAGACTTTTTTCAATAAGTTTCGATTGAGTTAATGCCTTTTGAAAAGAACAAGAAAGAAAGAATAGACTCCACTCGAAGATGGCACTAGGAGTTGTCTAATAGCCCAGTCCCAAACTCTTCTTCCTGCGGCTGGAATTCCGTTCGGAAAAAAACAGAGTGACAACTGTCCTCCACCCCCGCTAGGGAGAATTGGCCCACTATTTTTCCCCTTCTTTTTCTTCTTTGTTGGATCGTAACTTAGCGCGAGCAAATCTTCGTTAGAGCGTGCCCAAAATCTGATTCCAAAGCTTTCTTCACACTTGCTTCATAGAAGGACACCTTTCCGTGTTCAGAGAGTCCACTCTGTCCACTCCAATTCCATTTCCATTGGCGAGAGAAAGAAAGGGCAGAGCCGCGAAAAAATCTATGAAAGACATCAGATTTATGGGGATTTTAGTAGGATTTATTTATTCTCATGATGTAGAAATAAGAGTAGGGTCAACGATCACTCACGTCACGGGCTGGCCTCAAGACAATTCCCGCGAAACTCTTTCCTCTACGCTTCTTGTTCTTCTCTTCGATAAAAAACTCTTTGGAGAGAATTCCCCTTACTCGACTTCCATTCTTGATCGACTCACAAATCTCTTCTTCTTTCTTACACTGGTGAGAGGCAGCTGCACAACAATTTGCTCATTTGTTGAATGAGACTGAAACCATCTTTCTTCGATCGGGGAATAAGCTAGCCTAAAAAGAATGAATTATTCCATTTGTCTTGTCTTGTGTATAGGTAGGAAGGAATAAATCAATCAAATTCCGAGAGGCTGAATTCAGTGCTTCTTTAGGATCCCAGAGAAGATCTTGTGGGACAAGGGAACATCCAGGTACTTGATTATCAAAATCGAAATAGTCTCATCCGTCCGGTTTGAACCAATAGAATTGAATAAATTGGGAGAAGGAAACAGGCCACGATTTGGGACCAGGACGATGTCGACAAAGCCCAAAGAGTTGAGGATGAGGATTTGTGGGAAAAAGATTAACAGAATTAGGGTAGGGTTCCTAATCAAAAATTGCATCAAAGTGAAAAACCGATATAGAAGCCAAAAGCCTGCAAAACTCTAACCTCAGATTCTGCATCCCTCTCTCCTGTGGTATTCCATCACAATTCAAATGTCCGGGCCGTGTCTCAATCCCAGTCTGGCCCTTTATCTTAACTGAAAGGGGCGAAGAAGACAGACTTACCTCAGAGACAAAAGCATATGAATTCACTCTTGAAGAAGAACCACACAAAATTCTCTTTCTTCATCCCCCCGCCTCAGGAATTGGCATTTGATTCTTGTGCACACTGTTTTTCAGCCGAAAGACTGATTTGTTCATATTCGATTTCAGATTGTGGCTACGACTTTCCAGAGGAAGGGCTTTTCTAGTTTCCTGATTTTCGTCGAGATGGGGTTGGTGTGAAAGCCTCAGTACAAGATCGAAAAGAATGCTCTACGCATTCCAAGTGAGATGCCCAAGATAAAAGGAACGAGG
>NC_141808.1:10762466-10784966 GCF_057944985.1 Cucurbita pepo subsp. pepo
CTTGTATACGCCGGTTGAAGCAGACGTTGGAGCATCCAAACGAACCAGCAGAGGCAGCTGTGGCAGAGACAACAGCAAAAGCACTAGTCTCCGTTGATCACCTATCAGCAGGGGAAGCAGCATAGGTGGCAGGAACTTACTAGGGGTTAGATACCAATTCGAAGAGCATTCGTTTACCTATACTTAGGCGTCGAGAGCTGCCAGCTCTACAGGTACCACACTAACAGTGGCATTACAACCTGATACGGATCCCTACCTCCCACAACCGACCCATCATTTCTCAAGCTGATTCTTTAGGTGGGCACAGGTGGAGACACAAGCAAAGGCAGATCCTGGAATCCCCTGATTTTAGAGACTCACGTGAACATTTACCCATAATCCATTGAAGTAGCACCAGCAGCAAAGGTACAGGTTCCTTCGGCGGCAGGAAAGGAAGTTGACTTCGTTGACCCGGATTGAAGCAAAGACGCAATACACACAGAGGTGGGAACTCAAGTATTCTATATATAGGCCGACCTACTGATAAACAAACAGAAGAAAGAATGAATTGACTCCATTGATGCATTAATGACACAGTAAAAGGTAAAAGCACGAGATCAGATCGCCCATATACGAAAACAAAACCACTTGAAATAAATACAGATTGAGATTGAGAATCCGTTTACCTTTGGACGGATCCAGTTACCGTTCGGGAGCCAAAGCTTGACTAATAAGGACTACCCGCTTGAGTCGGCTAAAATCCTGGAATCTCCGTTTCAGTTACGTAAAGGGGTCCATATCCGGATTCATAGCCCAGTGAATACCCGGTTACCCCAGCAGAAGGAGTATACGCACTTGATCGAGTTGTTTTTTATATTGACTTAGTCCCATAAGTAATAGTAGGGATGGCGGCAGAGCTATAGTCAAAGAAGCCGCGGGAAGCAAAGGCACCAATAAATAGCTACATAGGTCGCATAGAAGCTTTAAGAGATAGGGGGCCAGCCAAAGAAGATGGCAGGAACGAGGTAACTTATGCTTTTTTCATCGTCACTATCCGCTTTATAGGGGAATCAGGAGAATATGAACTCATCACATTCTTTTGGTATCTTGTTATGAGCTGCTCGGGTGCTCAATCTTGGGTCTTAGGTATGGGTCGGATCATGATAAAGAAGGTTCGTTCGGTGGTTGTATAATTACCAAGCTGAAAGTGACTTGAAAAGTCGATAGGGTTACTCGCAAAGTGTTTAATGATGCGTCTGTAATAGCCTACACATAGGGCCCAAAAAAGAATGCGCTACCCCCGGCCCTCTTTTCAGTAGATGAGAGACGATGAAAGGGCTTGCTTTTATTAACATTTAGTGAAGGTGCATAGCTTCTTTGAATGTCCCGCTGATTGACTACTACATCTAGGGACGGGACTGATCCCGAGGGAGAGGTCTTTCTTTCGAGTTATGAAATCACTGAGGTTGAAAAGCAAGTCGATGATGCCATAAGTCAAACGGGCGGGTGAGGCGAGAGTCCTTCACTGCACTCACAGGGGAGAAGGGATCATCTTCAATATAATTGGTTGGTCTTGTCCCCTTATTAGTAGCCGAAGTGTAGGCCGGGTAATCCTCGATCAAACTTTAACCATGTGCATGGGAATACTAAAACATGTTTCAAAAGCGTTAGTCGACCCCTTAAAAGATAGGGACAACTATTGGCTTTTCCAACCAACCTGAGATTCTCTTTGTCATTTTTGACAGTAGAGGAAGGCAAGGCAATGCTCTCTCTTTATTCTCTTGGGGGACAAGGGAACATCCAGGTACTTGATTATAGGAAAACTACTATTTTGGATTCCTCTTCAATGAGAAGGAATTTCTGAGAGGAGAGAAGTTGTGAGACCGAGAAGGAGCTTTACCTTGTGAAAGAAAGAGTGAAAGAAGAAAGAGGAAGGTCACAAAGGAAAAGAAAAGGGGCAAGGAGAATTCCTCCTCTTTAGTTGAGTCTTTCAAAGCTGCTACTGCTAATTCATTGATTCAAAGACTGTAAACTCGTTCAATCTAGTCAGGCAGGTCATATCGGTGAAGGGGAAAGTGAATGAGCAAATAAATCTTTCTTTCATTTGTTTGTTTCGTCTTTCAAAGCAGCTAAGGTAAAGAAAGGATAGGTTCAGGGGAAGTAGCTAATTCATTTACTCGACTGTATATATAAGGTGAATGAGCTGATCTTTCTTGACTTACTCTTCTTTCTCATTAATAAGTAGGTGAAGTAGCTCTCGGTGCAGGTTCCGTCTCATGAATCTTGAGTCTTTTCTTTAACATTACCTTGTGTTTGAATAAATAGGTGAAGGAGCGGAGCAACGAGACCGTAAGCTTTACCAGTTCAAGAAAGAAGGAAGAAGACGACCTTGTTTATTGTTATTAAAGGGAAAGAACAAGAACATCAGGGAATATTGGTGAATGGGCGGGCAGGTTCATGAGCAAATCTTGATTGAATTAGTTTCCGTCTTAGTTAGTTTACAGTTCCATCAGGAGAGAGAGGAAAAGGTTTGAGGTTGAGTATTTCTCTTTGAGAGTGAAGGCAGAGTAAAAGAGTGAGTTCAATCTGTTTCATTAATCTTTCTTACAGGGAGATAGAGTCAAAGGTTCTTCTTCTATCTAGCTTTACCTCGTGTTTATAGTCCTGGTTTGAGCTTGAGTCTTGAAAAGTTGCTGCTAATGAATGGACTCGACTGTAAAGGACTGATTCTTCTTCTTTCTCTAAATAAAGGTGAAAGGTTGAACTATCTCTTTTCTTTCAAACACTGTTACAGGATTGAATGAATTGACTCTCCCGTATAGGAATATCTTCTTCCATTCTATACTCTAACTAAGGGTTCCGGTCAAGGAAAGAGCTACTTTGACCTCCGGAAGGAATGGAATATCGGAAAAGAAAAGGTTTAAGGTCTTTCGGCTTTGTTTACTGTCTTTGAATAAAGAGGTTCAGGATTGAATGAATAAGGGAAATAGGTAAGGGAGCGAAGCAACGAGACTCGAAGTTCAGTCTCCTCACTCATCTTTCTTCTTCTTTGACAAGGGACAGTAAATTCATTAGCGGCTTTACCTTGTTTACTGTTCGTTCAAGAATATATGGGTATAGGTTCAGGTGCGAAGCGAACATCCTTTCATTTTCTTAGTTTACAATAGGGAGAGGAAAGAAAGAAAAGCAAGCAAAGAGAAGAGACAGAGTGAAATCAAACACCTATTACCGAGGAATAAAGAGGTTCTGGCGGTGAAGTAGTTCAGGAGAATGCAGAGGAAGGAAGGTAAAGGAGGAGAGAGAAAGAAGAAATAGGTGACGATGAAGGAGAAAGAATCCATCCATCAATAGGGTCAGTACTTAAGGATAAATCATAAGTCAGGTGCGAAGCAAACATCCTTTCATTTGTTTAGAGGAGAGTAAATTCAAGAAAGGAGAAGAGAAGATCCATCATTCATCTTTCGGCCCTTGTGAAAGACTGAGTGAAAGAGGGTGAAGGCAATCGAATTATGAGACCGACAAGTGATTCAGCGAAGCTAGCCACTTTACCCAGTTGGACAGGTGAAGGAGGTAAGATCATCAGAGGTAGAGAGGTTCATGAGTTTACCAATTCCATCCGGGAAGGAATAGAGTCAAAGAGTTCCAGAAGGCAAGGCAATAAAGGTGATGGAAGAAGACCAGTTGGAGAGGTGAATGAGGAAGTCAGTAGGCAGGAAGAGGGAGGAGAAAGAGAAGTGAAAGAAAGAGAAGGGGCCGGTGATTGAGCTGCAAGGAATGGAATTGAGTCGAGTTCAACACCTATTCTATTTACTGAGGAAAAGATCAGAGTCAAAGAAAAAAGTTTTGTTCGTTCCTTCAGTAGTCGAGGAGAAAGAAAAGAACCAACCAAGCAGTGAGACAAGAAGAGAGCAGAGGCCCGAAGCGAACATACTTTCATTTGTTTACAGGAGAGGAGTAAATGAAGACGCTGCTTGACCGCCTTAAAGAATCCAGAGGGGAAGGAGTGATTGATCATTAATAAGTAGGTTCAGTAGTTCAGACAATAGAGTTAAAGGAAAGGGCCAGGGACAGGTTTCACTATCTCTTTTCTTTGAGAGACTGACTGTCAAGCTGCTAACTCCTTCTTTCTATTCTTTAACTAACTGTAAAGGAGAATGCTTCTTTCTTGCTTGAGTCTTTCAAACAAAGACTGTAAAGGTTCAGTAGTTCACGATCATGAATAAGGAGTGCTTACAGGAGAGTCTCAGAGTGAAAGAAGGAAAAGAAGTTTACCGAGTTCAATCAGTCAAAGGTTCAGGAGTGAGGTCTCTTTCCTCATGAATCAATTACCTCTTCAATGAATGAATAAATATGGAGAGGTGAACAAGGAGTTAAGTCGAATGAATCTTGAGTCTTTCTAGTGAGGGGAGAGTACGTCAGTTCAACCAGGTTTATGAGTTCAAGCAAGAAGGTGAATGAGGTTACAGTGAAAGAAGGGAATGAGAGCAGATTAAGATAAGATCAGCTGCTTTACCCAGTTGGAGAGGTGAGGGAGCAAAGCTGTGAGACCGAGTTTACGAGGCGAACGAGCGAAGCTGAGAAGACCGAGAGGGAGAGGAGAGCGAAGCTGTGAGACATATAATAGAGCAGAGCAGTCAAAGATAATATAATTGATTCTTCTTCAGCCATTCATTTCTTCTTTCAAACACAAAAGGATAGATGATTGAGTAAGTAGGGAGAGGAGTCAAGGATAATGCGGAGGAAAGGGGAGAAGCAGTGAGACCTTGGTTACTGTTCGGGGTTGAAGGAATAAATAGATAGGGAGAGAAGTCCAGGATAATAACTGTTGCTTCCCCCTGATTTCACTGTAAAGTCGTCTTCATCTTGTCTTGCTTTAGTCTTTCCTTCCTGTTCAGTCTCTTACTCTTATCTGAAATCTTATGATTTTCTTTCTTTCAAACACAGTAAACCATAGGTTCAGTAGTTCAATCAGGTTCAGGAGCTTCGCTTAATCTCATTTGGGAGACTCTCCTCCACTGTAAAGGAATATCTTCTTCTTTTGATTCGGTTACAGTTAAAGAAAGAATAGAAATAAATAGGTTATGGAGCTTGACCTTCTCTTACAGGAGGGAGGGGAAGAGTAAGTAAAAGAGTGTTTGAATAAATAGGGTCCGGAGTTCAGGTTTAGTAGTTCTCTCTCATTCATCTTTCGGCTTGCCCTTGGTTACTGTTCAAGAATAAGTCACAATAACGGAACAAGTAGTTCTGTCTAATTCTTCTTTCGGCGAGTCTTTCAAGTGAGAGGAAAGAAAAGAGACCAATAGAATAGGTTCAGGGGAATGAGTTCCATCAAGGAATAAAAGAAAGAAAGCTATAAAGGCTAAGAGAGAGAGGAGCGAAGCAGCTTGACTTTACTTACCTCTTTAAAGAAGGGGAGGGAATAAAGATAGAGGTTTAGGTACAGCGAAGGCAATGGAATTGTGAGACCGAGTTTACGAGGCGAACGAGCTTCGGCTGCTCGACCAAGAGGGAGAGGAGTGAAGACTGACTAGCCAGCCTCATTACCTCGCGGTCAATCAAAGAGCTACTTCTTTACCTCGAACAAGAACTGAAGGGAAAATAGAGTCAAAGAAAAGGAGAAGAGAATGAATAAGGAGTCTGTCTCTTTTACCTTGGTCAAGACTGAGTGAAAGCAAGAAGGTGTTACAGTGAAAAAAGAGAATAAAACAAAGCAAAGCTAGCTCGCCTAAGAAAGACAGGAGCGAAGCTGCCAGACACACATTAGACATTATGTATAACCTTGTTTCCAGTTCCAGAATAAATAGGAGAAAAGGAAGAACACGACGAGATTAGTGGATTGAGGTCAATTAGGAGAAAGAATATGCTTTACCCAGCCAGGGAAAGAGTGAAAGCAAGAAAAGAGAATAAGGGAAGGCGAAAGAATCCATAGGTTCAGTCTCAGTCATAAGCAGTCTTTCCTCTCCCTTCCGGTCTCGCACTTCGTTCCTCTACCTTACGGTCCCGCACTTCGTTCCTCTCCTGTCAAGCTGCTAACTCCTGAATTTATTCACAAACACTGTAAAAGATCATTCATCCTTCTTCTTTTCTTACAATTACAAAAGGTTCAGGAAAGAACAGATGAGAGACCAGAAAGGATAGGTTCAGGGTCAGGAGCTAATCATCCCTCCCCCTATTTACCTTGTCCTTGAATAAAGAAAGAGGAGCGCAGCAACGAGACCGTAAGCTTTACCGAGTTCAAGCAAGAAGGTTAATGAGTTTACTCTGAAAGAAGAAATAGCTGAAATCAGGGGAAGGACAAAGAATCCATAGGTTCAGTAGTTTGGTCTAACGAATAAGGAAGGAGTTGAGTCGAATTCATCTTTCTTACAGACAGGCAGGAAGGAAGGAGTATTTCTCTTTGGCTTTTACCTTGGGAATGATGTAAGAAGATAAGTTCAGCCTCGAACAAGAACTGAAGGAGAAGACAATTAATGTTGAGTCGAATTCATCTTTCCTCTTTAGGTTACAGTTCAGGCAGAGGAAAAGAGTCTTTGAAAGGATCAAGAGCAGAGTAGCAGTTCAAGAATAAAGAAAGAGGAGCCCGAGGGTAAGGCAATGAAATTGTTCAACCGAGTTGTAGAGGTGAGGGAGCGAAGCTGCTTTATCGACAGGGGAGGTTCAGGCAATGGAATTGTTCAACCGATAGGTGAATGAGTTTACAAGAGAGTCAATTCAACAATTATTAGACATAGGTTCAGGAGTTAAGGAGCTGATACTCAAGTTTTCCTTTATAGTCTTTACAGTCGAATAAATTAACAAGAGAACTGACCGGAGTAGTATAGTCAAGAAAAGAAGGCGAAGGAACCCTTTTATTTAAGGAAGGAAGAGTAAAGAACCAACCAAGCAAGCTGTTTAGAGTTAGAGCCGAAGGGAAGCGCAGTTTAGGTTATTTTATTTAGTTATTGAGTTTACAGAGTGAAAGAAGAAATCGGGTGCAGCAGCAAAGCAACTCGCGACAGTAAAGTAAAGGTTCCCGTGAAAGATAAAGAATGGTTCGGCTTGACTTCCTCCTTAATTAAAGAGTAGTGAAAGAAGCTGAGTTAAACACCTAATTCCATAATTACCAAAAGAGGTAAAGAAAGAAAAGCTGTTCAGCCAGCCAGCCTCGTTTACTACAGTTCAATCAATCAGAGAGAGATAGAGTCAATTAATTGAATATCCTTGATGACCTTATTGACTTTAATAACAAACAGTAACAGAAGGGAAGTATAGTCGGTTCAGGGGAATGAAGGAGCCAGCCAGAGTTCAGTTCTTCAGTCGTTCATTAGTTTACCAGTGTTAGAATAATAAATAGGGACAAGAAAGGAGAAAGATATGTGAAAGAAAGATAAGGGTAAGGTCAAGTAATATCTATAGGAAAAGAAGAAGAGTCCTGGTTTGAAGTGGAGTCTTTGTTTACAGTAGGGTTCAGTCTCATTAATCTTTCTGATTGACTTTCCTGTAAATAAATAAAAGAGTGTTTGAATAGGGGAAGGAGTGAAGGGATCATTCTTTCTTCTTTTTGTCTTAGTTTACAGTTCTCGAATAAATAGGTTAACAGTTCAATCCGCAGGAATCAAATCAAAAGCTAGAAAGCAAAGGCTAAGACAGAGAGAAGCCAGAGGTGATTCAGTTATTGAGTTCAGTTACGAAACTCTAATTCATCTTTCGGGCAGTCTTAGTTTACGGTTACCATTCGAGAAGAAATAGGGGAAGGAGCTTGAGAAGCAGATAGTTTACGGAAGGGGAATTAATCTTGAATTTGAAGACAAAATCAAAGGAAAGCAAGAGAGCTACTTCATAGGCTTTACCCCGAGTCAAAGAAGGTGAGTCAAGTAGTTAAGTAAGGATAATTAAGAAAGAGGGAGTCCTAAATAAGGAGTACTGATCTTTTACAGAGAAATCCGGTAAACAAGGAGAAAGAAGAAATAAATAGGTTACGGAGAATGCCCTTTTGCTTCTTTATCTTACTGTCTACTACATCTGTCTCATTCATAAGGAGGAATGACTGAGAGTGAAGGGAGAGTTCATTCAGTCTTGTTTCGGCTTTATCTTGTGAAAGAGCTCAAGAAGGGACAAGTTAGGTAGTTCATGAGAATGAATAAGGCTTGAGTTGAGTCTTAGTTTACAAAGACTGTGAAGGAGCGAAGCCGAGTTAAATCAGTAAAAGGGTGTTGCGGGAGAGGATTGACTTAATATATGGAATTACCGATACTCTCAAATAGCCCTAAAAATAAGGGAAAGCATCGACTAAATCATCAAAGGTCCTTACAGTCTAACGAATGTTTCATTTGACAAGGAGGATTAGAGAAAGAAAGAAGGTGCGTTCAGTAGTTCAGGTCAGGTAATATAAGGGCAGGAGTGAAAGCAAGCAACAAAGGAGTTAAGGATCCATCCTTCTTCTTGAATGTTTACTGTTGAATGAATCAAGAGGATTGACTTCAACATTACCCGAGTTCAATAAGTTCAGGGAATATCGTCTTTGGTTCAGTCTTTCCTTACAGTTCACGATCAGTGATTCTTGTTTCGTCTTTATTGTTGAGTTTCATTCATCTTTCTCTTTGACAGTGAATAAATAGGAATAGGAGAAGAGGTTAGAGTGAAAGAAGGATTTCAGGAGAGAAGCTTACCTTGTTCAATCAGCGAGAGTCAATTCATTAGCTTCTTTACTTTACCTCAATAAATGAACGAATAAATAGGGAGGGGATAAGTAGTTCAGGAGGTTACCTCGAACAAGAACTTCAGGGAATCGAGAGAGAGAGGTGAATAAGCTGATCTTTCTTTCAGTTGTTCAGTCTTAGTTAGTTTACAGTTCAAGAATCAATAGGGGAAGGGAGAGGATCAGAGAAAGTCAGTTAAGTCTCATTTCTTCTTCTTGAGGATTTACTGAAAGTGCACGAGAATTGATTCTTCTTCATCTTGAGTGTTTACTGGTCAATCCGGTCAGGTAATATCAAGTATAAGGTTTGAGCTTGAGTCTTGTCTTTCAAAGCTAGCTGCTAATTCCATTGATTATAGAAGAGTAAAGGAGAATGACTAAAGAGTCTCCCGGATTTCTTTTACTATAAACGCGGAGAAGGTAAAGGTGAAGGTTTGAGGTTCAGTCTTTCCTTTCTTACCAGAGAGTAAAAGAGTGAAATCAGGTTGTTCAGGTTCAGTAGCTAGCTTGATCATTAATCTTCTCTTGCTTTCTCTTCAGTTACTTAGAATAACAAGGGTGAAGTAACAAAGGGTTTGCGGTTCAGTCTTGACTTCCTTAATTACAGATGAGAGACCAGACAAGGATAGTAAGAAGGAGCTGACCATCTAGCCGCTTGACCGTACCGAGTAAAAGAGTGAAAGAAGAATTGAATCCTCCAGCCGCTTTACCGAAAGAGTTCCATCAGTCTAAGGTTTAAGGTTGAGTCTCATTCATCTGACGTGTTTACAGTTCGTCAAAGGAGAAGATCCTGAATCAGAGGAAAGCAAGGAGAAGCAGACTGATAGTTTACGAGCGAGGTTCAAGTCTTTCTCTTTTTCTTTGACCTTGTCTTTGAATAAATAGGGTGGGTGGTTGACTCTCATCTTCTTTTTCAGTGTTTGAAGGTGAACGAGAGAATAGGAACAGGAGTAAGTAGCTCGACTCGTCAGGTGAAGGAGAATTACTAAGGAGGAGTATTAATCTTTTTCTTTTACCGACTGTAATGTAAAGGTGAAGGAGCATTCTTGTTTCGTCTTGACTTCCTGGGCAGTCTCATTGTTCAGCGAGAGTCAATTCATTAGCTACTAGGCAGAGGCAGGGTTACCAGAATCTTCTCGGGGCAAAGAACTGACTTAAACTTAGTCCTTGTGAGACCCATAAAATAAGGAAGGTAATCTCAGCCTATTTAACGAGTGAAAGAAAAGAGAAGAGACCTTGTGTTTGAGTGAAAGAAGGGACAAGTGAAGAAGTCTCATTAATCTTCAGTCTTAGTTTACTCCTCAGGGAGAGGAAATTCATTAGCTGCTTTACCTCCTTCAAGAAGCGAGACGAAAGAAAGAAAAGCAAAGATTCGAAACCAACCGAGTTTACTATCAGGTTCAGTAGTTCAGGAAAGAACAGAGAAGAGACAAACAAAATAGCTTTACCGAGTTCAAGCAAGAAGGAAAAGAAAGAAGTGAAGCAACTCTCCCGATAGGGGGAGGAGCGAAGCCGAGGTCAAGGAGAAGGAGAAAGAATCCATAGATAGGTGTAGGCCAGAGTCAACTCTCATTAATAAGGAGTGTTTACAGGAGAGTCCATTCATTAGCTACTGAACCAAATGAACCTATTTCCCTCCTAAATAAAAGAGTGAAATGAACCTCAAAATAGGGAGAAGAGTCAACTCTTATTAATTTCATATGCTTTGGTTACTGTTCAAGAATCAATCGGAAAAGCAAGAAGAGATTCGAGACCCTAAAGAATAGGTGAAGGGGAAGATCAAGATCAAGAAGGAATCTTGAGGATTGACTGACAGTTCACTCTCATTGATTCTTCGATAGTCTTGACTTCCGGTTCCGGATTTCATTTCCTTTTTGTTCAGGTGAAGGAGTCAGGTAAGTAGCTGCGAGAAAGATCAGTGAAAGAGTTAATTCATCTTTACAGAGTCTTGACAGGAGAGGAAAAGAGTCTTTGTTTGAACCATTCTCCATACAGTGAAGGAGCGAAGACAGAGTGAAAGAAAGTTCGTGAGTTTACTGTTCCAGAAGGTGAAGGAAGAAGAAAGAAAGGGCCGAAGACGGGGTTCAGGTTAATAAAGAAATCAGGTAATAGGGAAATAGGTAAAGCAGCTGCTAATGAATGGACTACTTGACTAGAAAGGTTCAGGAGTGAAAGAAAGAAGGTGATTGAGCTTCTCTTTCTTGACTTGATCTTTGGCTTTTACCTTATTGCCTGTTCTGTCTCATTCATCGAGAGTTGAGTCTTGACTGACTGTTCTGGATAATGATTGATTCTTTCTTACAGGCAGGAGAGGAAAAGAGCTACTGAATCAACCCATTTACCGAGGGAAAGAAGTCATAGTCCAGCCAGCCAGGAGGTTCAAGAAGGATTTCATATGCTCTTCTCATTCATCTTCCTTTCATTTCTTTCGTCTTTCAAGCAGAATCAAAGAAAAGAAAGGAGCTACTGAATCAACCGAACCCAGTTACCGAGGAAAAGAGTGTTTGAGGGTGAAGGAGAGTCCATTCATTAAATCAAAACCCTATCGAGTTCAAGAATAAATAGGAAGGAGAGAAGCAGGGAAGGAAGAAAAGGTTAATAAAGAGAAGAAAGAATGTTTTACTGTTTCGGGGGTGCAGCGAGAGGGAGAGAAGTTCAATCAGGTTCAGAATAAATAGGGACAAGTGATTGAGTGAAATCAGGTTACGGTTCAGGATTTCATGAAAGAAGGAAAAAGCTGTCGGTTTCTTCTTCTGGGAAAGAAAAGAAAAGAGAACAAGTTCCAGAAGGGAATGAGGGAATCTCAACCAGCCTATCCCATTTACCGAGTGTTTGACGAGACAAATACATTCTATTCTTATTATGACTGACTCTCATCTTCTTTTACAGTTCTAGAAGAAATGAATTAGCTGCTTTACAAAGAATAAATAGGGTCAGGATCAAGAATCGATAGTCTTTCCTATCCCGTCTTGACTTCCTGGTCCGTCTCATTCATCTTGCCCTTCTTTCTTGAACGGTAAACTAAACTCGGATAGGTTCAATAGTTCAGTCGAATTAATCTTTCGTCTTTCCTTGATTCATAAGGTTTAGGAGTGAGAGAAGGTGCAGGTTCAGGTTTTCTCTTTCGTCTTTCCTTTCTTTTTCAGGGAATATCGGTTCAGTAGTTCAATCTGGTTCAGGTTCAGGTTCCGGAGTTCAGTCGAAGGTGAATGAGCTTCTCTTTCTTCGATCTTCTCCTTTCTTTCACTGTAACCTCGGTCTCTTTGCTTTTCTTTCCTTCACCTTCTTTCACTGTATGTAAACAAGGTTATTGTGTCTCAGAATTCCATTGCCTCTCCCAAGCCGAAAGACAGGTCTATCTCATCACAGCACTTGCTTTCCCTTTTCTATCGTCACAGCACTTGCTTTCCTTCTATTGAAACACTGAGAACTTGCTTTCCCTTTTCTATCGAAACTGAGAAGTAGGGCGAAAAGAGGGAATTCTCTAATCCGATAGCCTTACAACAAAGAAGCTTGCTTAACGCACTAGCTTTGAGTTCCGACTTATAAGCTCTTAGAAGTTCAAAACCAAAAGACAAAGTGCATCGCTCTCACGCTCGTTAGTAAAGTGAATTAGTCGCCTTTTATATATAAAGGAGTGTTTGTTGTGTACTAAGTAGACTTGCTTACCGTAACCGCAAAGAACGAACGGTTCTATTTATTTCTCCTTATCCATAACCATAAGGGCCGCCTTTCGAACGGTATAAGTTACGACTTCGCTTCCGAAAGAAAAGAGAGATTTGACTCTGATTCACCAGCATCCACTACCAGAAGGAATTTCTTCACTTACCGCCAGCTCTTATTCCCCTTATTCCCATAGTTGAGCGCGGAAACAAGAACTTTCTTTCTCTCATGCCTTTTACCTTAAGCCTGACACATCTCCTTTCACTTTCCCTACCGCTTTCATTGCCCGGAAAGACTCTCGATCTACAGCCTTCTTCTCTTTCCTTTTCATTACAAAGAAAGTGATCCGCTTGAATAACTAATAAGGCGTAAAAGAATGGAGTTAAGGTATTCGTTCTTCCAGTAACAAGATCCGGGACTAGGGCGAGCGCTGTTTAGTATGCGAGTGGAGAGATTGTTGCGAGCTAATAGCGAGTGGACTTTTCCCCTCCCTTTCTTTATCTTTAGACTTGTAGTAAAACGGAAGAAGTTGACTCAGCTTGCACTTGAGCTTTCAGCCTTCTTTTGAATCCGTCAGTAGGAAAATCAATCCCCAAAGCTACAAGAAAGACGAGACTACAACCGCTACTTGCCCAATAGAACATCGCCTTCCTCCCTGACTTGACTTTCCTAGCTACCCGCGCCCCTCTCCTTTCAAGTCGAGCTGCTTCTTCGCCCCTCCCCTCCCTCTTCAACCCCTTGCCAGCGGAAGGACGAAAGGAAAGATTCTCTGTGATACCGCTTGAATAATGATAATCGGAGTGAAAAGCCTGAAATAAGAAAGCTTTAGCAATGTTAGGAGTTATTTATTTATTTATTACTTACGCCAGCACGCACCTGAGACGAGCTTACTAGAACCTTCTCCTGCAACAGAGTTTGACTTAGACAAGTGAATGATATTCAGAGCCTTTAGATGAAGAATGCTCTACTAATACAAGGAGAGTAAAGGACTCAAGATCCGGATCGTAGTAGTCAAGGTCCTACATATAAGCCTGAAATCCCAACATTGGGCTTGATATGCTTTCTCTTCCATTTCTTGATATAGATATTAATTCATTCTATTTCTTTTTAGGCCATGAAGAATGAGAGAGGGAGGGGGTCAAAGTGACGAGACACTGGGATCGCGTCGCCTTACGACACCAATAACAGTGATTTCTGATGAGTAGGAGGAAATAAAGGGGATTGAAATGGATCTGCCTTTTAGAGATAGGGTGGGAAAGACAAATCTCCCTCATAGGAGCGAACTCATTCCCACATTCGTTAGCCGCAAAGCTGTAAACGGCAGCAACTTACCGCTTGGTCACTTTTGAAGGTATCTCTTTACCCTATTCATGGCTGACTGCGTACATCAATGTCTCCCCACTAATTAGGCGGACGACAGGACTAGTGTCGCACAACGCCAATACCGTACAGAATGAATAGCCCCATTTACTATATGTACCGAGGAAAGGTAATAAGCCTTACGAATCTGGGGCAGGTTGTTGTCAATGTGACATTGGCATCTAACAAAGGACCAGTGAAAGCCAATGATAGAGCTTACCAATAGGTCGAGCCTACTTAATTTCGCTTCTTCTTTCAGCCAATTTTGAGACCATTCCAAGTGCTGTCAGCCCAGGATGCCTAGAGCCGCACAACGATTGGTTTCCAACCGCGCAGGTTGTTGGCAGATAGGAAAGGCCAAGATACGAACTTGACGTCCCAAGGAGTCTCCGTTCATCTTCGTTCAAGGCAAGGACACATTTGACCCCAATGTTACATACAGTGGCTCTAGCTAAGGCTGCCAGCGGTCTAGATAAGACGCCGCAGCGCAGAACTCTCAATCAATTGAGATAAGCTATGACTCTCCAACAAGGACTACCTACAAGGGCAGCAACAACAACCCAGCCCTTAAGACAAAGTCTATGGCCAGAACTCAGAAGGCGGCGGAAGATCGTTCGAAAGCGAATAGCTAAGACTCGGGGAAAGCATCCAAAGAACAAGGTAGAAAGAAAGACAGGATGACGTTGAAAGTTTATAAGCCAAGCCAAAGGACGGCGACAAGGAAGATGGCAGCCATTAAGAAGAAGATTGCAAGTATACTGAAAGAGAGACTGAAGTAAGGAACGCAAGCCCCAGGACCAGGAAAGTGACGGTGGAGAGGAAAGCTAAAAAAAGAGAATGAGTGCACGGATGTAACGCAATACGTATTATGAAAGGTAGGTATAGTTTCAGGGTTGGTTGTTGCATAAAGCCTCGATAAAGTCTCTTACAGAGAGTCAGTCGTCTTAATCCCTCCATACTATGTTCCGAGTTTACCCAACTATGACTTAACGAGAGTCGAGACAGCCTTGTCTTCTCTTCGGGTGTGCTTCATCTCATATATATGCCCGCTTCGTAATTGAATGTCAGCCTTTTGTTGAGTTATGGAGTCTACTCCCTGTATTTATAGCTTGGTCAATGGCTATATCCGGTAAAGTTATATTTGGTAAAGTCATATATGGTGAAGCTATATCCGGTAAAGCTATATATAGTACATAGCTATATATAGTAGATGGTTAAATTTGGTAAAGTTATATTTAGTAGACTGAACCATATATATATCCCGTCCAGTAAAGCTTTGAAATGTACTTTCTATTCTCTGTACTCTCTTGTTGTACATGCCTGAAGTCATCAATAAAAAATCCTTTTAGCCAGAGTTCTCCTTGCAATTCTCTCTATCCTTTTCTTTGTGATCATCTAGATCGAGCGTGTGCGTTGTTGTGCGATCCTAACAACTGGTATCAGAGCAAGGAAAAATTCACCACGATCTGTGAAGATGGAAAGTTCAAAGATTGGAATTGAGAAGTTCGATGGATCCGATTTCGGTTTCTGGAAGATGCAGATTGAAGATTATCTTTACCAGAAAGATCTTCATGAACCTCTGTTGGGGGTGAAGCCGGATACCATGACCACGGAACAGTGGAAGCTCAAGGATCGACAAGCCTTAGGGATGATCCGGTTGACGCTATCCAGAAACGTGGCGTTTAACATCAACAAGGAGAAGACAACGTCAGATATGATGAAAGCGCTGTCAAATATGTATGAAAAACCGTCGGCTATGAACAAGGTGTATTTGATGCGTAGATTGTTCAATCTACAGATGTCTGAAGGTGGACGTGTTGCGGATCATATAAATGAATTCAATATGATCATAAGTCAACTAGGTTCGGTGGAAATTAATTTCGAAGATGAAATTAAAGTGTTGATTTTGATGTCATTCTTACCCGAGTCATGGGATACTGTTGTTGCCGCAATCAGCAGTTCCCGAGGATCTGATAAACTGAAGTTTGATGAAATTCGAGATGTAGTTCTCAGCGAAAGTATTCGCAAACGGGAAACTGGAGATTCATCAGGCAATGCTCTCAGTGTTGATCGAAGGGGAAGAAGCAAATCAAAGAGCTCAAACAAACATGGGCGTTCAAAATCAAAGAATCGGGGAAAATCTCCAAACAAACCCAACGTAACGTGTTGGAGCTGTGGGGGAAAAGGACACTTTCGGACAGATTGTACAAAGCTAAAGAAGAAGCAAAAGCATAAATCTGAAGATGATGATGATTCTATATACACAACAGAAGATGCTGAGGACGTTTTAATCCTTAGTGTGGATAGCCTAGCTGAATCCTGGATTTTGGATTCAGGTGCATCGTTCCATTCGTCTCCAAGTAAGGAATTGTTTCGAAATTTCAAATCAGGAAATTTCGGGAAGGTGTATCTTGCCGACAATAAAACCTTGGAGATTGAAGGAAAGGGAGATGTCTCCATACAAACTCCAGCAGGAAATCAATGGACATTACAAGATGTCAGATACATTCCTGGTCTCAAGAAGAACCTGATCTCTATTGGCCAGTTGGATAGCACAGGCTATGCAGCAGAGTTTGGAAAGAGTTCCTGGAAGATTGTGAAGGGCGCCATGGTTGTTGCGCGTGGCACAAAATCTGGAACCTTATACACTACTGCAGAGTGTATAAACATGACTGCTGCTGCTGAGAGTGCTTCCAATTCAAGTCTATGGCACAATAGACTTGGACATATGAGCGTCAAAGGAATGAAGATGTTGACTGCGAAAGAAGCTTTAGAAGGCTTAAAATCTGTTGATATGGGTCTTTGTGAGAGCTGCGTTATGGGCAAACAAAAACGAGTTAGTTTCACAAAGGCTGCCAGAGAACCGAAGAAAGTGCGGTTGGAAATGGTCCATACAGACGTCTGGGGACCATCTCCAGTTTCATCACTTGGTGGATCAAGGTACTACGTCACCTTCATCGATGACTTCAGTAGGAAGGTATGGGTTTACTTTCTGAAACACAAGTCAGATGTGTTTACCACCTTCAAGAAGTGGAAAGCTGAAGTTGAAAATCAGACCGGCTTGAAGATCAAATGCTTGAGGTCTGACAATGGAGGAGAGTACAACAAATCAGAGTTTATAACATTTTGTGCAGCTGAGGGAATTAGATTAATAAAAACAATTCCCGGTAAGGCAAGACAAAATGGTATTGCAGAGAGGATGAACAGAACCTTGAATGAGCGAGCAAGAAGCATGAGGATTCATTCTGGATTGCCAAAGACATTCTGGGCTGATGCTGTGAACACAGCAGCATATTTGATTAATAGAGGGCCGTCAGTACCCTTGAAGTTCAAATTGCCCGAAGAAGTATGGACAGGAAAAGAACTCAAGTACTCTCACTTGAGAACCTTTGGCTGTACTGCGTATGTTCATGTTGATCCAGAGAAGAGAGATAAGCTTGATGCTAAGGCTGTGAAATGCTACTTCATAGGCTATGGCTCTGACATGTTCGGGTATAGGTTTTGGGATGAGAAAAATATGAAGCTCCTAAGACACTGTGATGTGACCTTTGATGAAAATGTCATGTACAAGGACAGAGAGAAGATAAACTCTGAGACTACGAAGCAAGTGGGAGTTGAATTTGAGTGGCAAGAAAATTCACACAGTGATGGTACAACAGAAGCTCAAGAAACTCCTGATCCTATTGCTGAAGAACCAGACGTGGAGCAAGTTGCACCTGAGCAGGTGTTGAGAAGATCATCCAGAACTACCAGAGCACCAGATAGATATTCAACCTCATTACATTATCTGTTGCTGACTGACGAAGGAGAACCAGAGTCCTTTGATGAGGCCCTACAAGTGGAAGATTCAACCAAGTGGGAGCAAGCCATGGATGATGAGATGAGCTCACTTGAAAGGAATAATACGTGGGTGCTGACTGTGTTGCCTACAGGAAAGAGAGCTCTGTTGAACAAATGGGTGTTCAAAATCAAGGTTGAACCAGATGGCAGAAGGAGGTTTAAGGCTCGGTTAGTAGTTAAAGGATATTCACAAAGAAAAGGCATTGATTATGCTGAGATCTTTTCTCTAGTTGTGAAATTAACTACTATCCGAATTCTACTGAGTATTGTTGCATCGGAGAATTTGCACCTTGAGCAAATGGATGTAAAAACGGCATTTTTACATGGAGATCTAGATGAGGAGATCAATATGCAACAACCCGAAGGATTTGTAGCTCCAGGCAAGGAGCACATGGTGTGTAAGCTCAATAAGAGCTTGTATGGACTGAAACAAGCACCGAGACAATGGTACAAGAAGTTTGACTCCTTCATGAGCAAGAGTGGTTTCCACAGAAGTGAAAAGGATCAGTGTTGCTGCCTCAAGAAATACACTGATTCTTATGTGTTTCTACTCCTGTATGTGGATGATATACTAATTGCTGGATCAAGTATGAGGGAGATAAACCACCTGAAGGCAAGCTTGTCTTCAGTATTTGAGATGAAAGATTTAAGTGCAGCGAAGCAGATCCTTGGGATGAGGATTTCTCGAGATAGATCTGCTGGCACATTAAATCTATCCCAAGAGCAGTACATTGAGAAGATGTTATCCAAATTCAAGATGAATAACGCTAAACCCAGGACTACCCCCTTGGCAAATCATATTAAATTGTCAAAGGGGCAATCTCCCAACACAGTTGAGGAACGTGAGCACATGGCATCAGTTCCATACGCTTCTGCAGTTGGGAGTTTGATGTATGCTATGGTCTGCACTAGACCTGACATAACACATGCAGTGGGAGTTGTTAGCAAGTACATGGCAAATCTAGGGAAGGAACATTGGGAAGCTGTGAAGTGGCTCCTGAGATATCTGAGAGGTACATCCAATACTACACTTTGTTATGGCAATGGCAAAGTAGTTCTGCAAGGTTTTGTGGATGCTGATCTGAGTGAAGATGTAGACTCCAGCAAGAGCACATCTGGGTATATCTACACTATAGATGGAACAGCAGTGAGTTGGATGTCCAAGCTTCAGAAATGCATTGCTCTTTCATCTACTGAAGCTGAGTACGTGGCCATAGCTGAAGCTGGAAAGGAGATGATATGGATGACAGACTATCTAGAAGAATTAAGCCAGAAGCAGTGCAAGAAGATCCTTTATACAGATAGTCAGAGTGCCATACAGTTGGTGAAAACCCCAGTCTATCATTCAAGGACAAAACACATTAGAAGACGGTACCATTTCACTCGCAGGTTAGTGGAAGAAGGCGATATGTGTTTGGAGAAGATAGAGGGTGCAAAGAATCCAGCAGACATGTTGACAAAATGTGTTGATGTTGGAAAATTAAAGCTATGCAAAGCCCTAATTAGTATGGTGTAGGATCAGTCTCCAAGTGGGAGAATTATTGAGTTATGGAGTCTACTCCCTGTATTTATAGCTTGGTCAATGGCTATATCCGGTAAAGCTATATTTGGTAAACCCATATATGGTGAAGCTATATCCGGTAAAGCTATATATGGTACATAGCTATATATAGTAGATGGTTAAATCTGGTAAAGCTATATTTAGTAGACTGAACCATATATATATCCCGTCCAGTAAAGCTTTGAAATGTACTTTCTATTCTCTGTACTCTCTTGTTGTACATGCCTGAAGTCATCAATAAAAAATCCTTTTAGCCAGAGTTCTCCTTGCAATTCTCTCTATCCTTTTCTTTGTGATCATCTAGATAGAGCGTGTGCGTTGTTGTGCGATCCTAACACCTTTCATTGGGTGTCCGATGAGACCAGAGTCGAACCTAACCGTTGAGCCCGAGGGTTGTGTATGTACCCCACTGGGTAGAACAAAGGGTCGTAGTTAAGTATACAAGGGATAGTTGCCTTCGGGTAGAGGGTCAACTCGGCTAGCACGCTAACTATAACATTCAACCACCAAGATCCAGAAAAAGAGGGTAGAAGGCTCGAGCGAGGAAGGGTGGCGAAGGAAACCCATAATTAGAATGTGGGTATCCAGACTCGAGAAAGCAGGAAAAGCCATTCCAGGAAGATCGATAACAGAAGACCGGATAAGATTGAAGTATGAGCGCAAGCTTTTAGACTGCTGCGAAAGCGAGCCAGCAGCTGGAGGATCAGAAAGGTAGGCCGGTCGAATGAGGGAGAGCCAAGCCAGAGTCTCAATAATCAGACTACGTCTTAAAAAGGATGGATGGAAGGAAGGGTGGTGGATCCTGTGTGACCATTAAAATCGTTGTCATTCCAGTACATAGAAAGATGCTGGAAGTCATTCCATTCGTTTCTTTCTCCCATTATTTCAATGCCCGGTTAGAACAGCTAAGCCCGCCTCGATTCTATTCGTATATATTATCAAGTCTGCACGTTACCTTTACCGTTTGCCATTTAAGGGGGAGGGAGTCTTGGAGCTCTGAGTCGACGAGAAGAAACTATTCCCTCTCTGTCCCAATACCTTACTTATTACCTCCGAAAGAAAATGCTAATGCCAACTATACTATACTATCAGTAGCTAAATGAGAAAGCCTCTCCCTTCGGTCTCACGGTTTCACCCCTCTCTCTTATGGCTCGCCCAGGATCTAAGCGGATTGAAGTTTAGAAAGAACTCCCTGCAGGCCAACGAAAGCTGTCAGTTGTGGACATGACTACTATTTAGCTAGGGGAAACTCACTGTCTAAGATAGTGGCCGTCCAAAAGAGGGAATAAAGAGTAGGAAAGGTCCGGAGATTCTTTCCTATATGGAGTACTCTTCGATTCTCTTTCATCATCTTTTTGCACTTTCTTTGTGGTACCTTTTTGTTGTCCTTCATTTTGAGTAATCATTCCGCTTTTTTTTCTTATTACTTTGTCTTGACTTGTCTTGGTGAATCAACCAGAACCCAATGAATAATGCAGGTCTTCGTTCAACTATTTCACGGGACTTTTAGGTAAGATGAAAAGCAGCAAGCCCATAGCATAGGAAGTTGTAGCTCAGTCTATCTTTTGGCCCAGAATGAATGCCCAACGGAACCTACTCCACTGAATCTAGGTACTTTCTCTTGGCATAACAACAATTGCTTAACGAACTCATGTATCTCAGGCTATCAGATATACCGATTTGCTTCAGTGAGAAATTTGGCCGAAAAGTGCTTGAAGCTGAAGTTCTTGTCCCCTATTTGAAAACTATAGGATAGCAGACCCATATGAGTCCAACGATTTTCTCTGAACCGTCAAAGCCAGGCCAAAAATAGGAGTCAATCAAATAAGGAGTACTGATTTTGTAGATGTACAAAGAAAGTTGCAGCTGATGATCGAGATTATTCCGAAGAAAGCCTGAGGGCACTGTTCCTAGGATCTCTTGCACATGATCTTTTGACTCTGCTTCCTTCCTTATTTCACTAATGCTTTAGGAACAACCTATTTCATGGGTTTCTCACCCTCGAGTACAGAGCTCTTTCCTTTCGGATCTTGCTTTCACCCCCTAACATTGAAGTGAAGACTGAGATTCGTAGTCTACTTTGCTTTCAGTGCGCGTTTTTAGCCTAATATGTAGACGGAATCGCTTTCCAATTAAGAGGAGTGAGTTACTCTGTCATTAGCTAGCCCTCGGAGTCCCTTTGTTTTGTCTAGCCCAGCTTTCTCAGATGATTTCCTCTGGGATGCCGGAAAGAGATCGAAGCTCTCTCTTCTGACGATGGTTGGAGTTTACGTCAGTCAAAGTGACTTTTTTGAAAGGCTAAATAAGAAATGTTCAGACCTTCGTTTGATTCAGCCTATGGGAAAAGACAAAACGAGGATGATCGTCTGACTGTACCCGATCCTTTCTTAGATGGTTTCAAACTCTCTTGAAAGGGGCCAGCTAACCACTCGCTTAAGTGTCAAATGGTTTTTTGAGTGCATTTAATCATTCGATCCTTGGTTTTCGTGTGTAGGATGACTCCCCTCTGGTTCAGGGATCATTTTCAAAAGCCGAAGGCAAACAGTCAAAGAAACCGGACTAGCGGCCGGAAAAAGCGAAAAAACAAACTGGGGGGAAGTCGTTGGATTGTTCGCTTTGAGAGGATGCCTATTTTATCCTTATGTGGTACTGGCTATACTTTGATTACTTTTGTTTTCCTTCTTTGATTATCAGCCTTTTTCTTTGAATCAATCTTCAAACCACCAGATCTTGCTGAAGAAAGTAAGAAAGAAGTCGCACAATCTTGTGACGTTCATTTGTCCAAGATTCGAGTCAAATCTACCTTACCCTTTATTCTTCTTTTTTTCACTGCACACTTTCTGTTCAAAAACCTCGTCCGAGCCTGGTCTTGACTCTGATGTGTGGTATTAATTCTCGTTCGGCTCTTGGATCCAAAAGCTCCTTCTTCTTTCGCCACAGACTTTTTTCAATAAGTTTCAATTGAGTTAATGCCTTTTGAAAAGAACAAGAAAGAAAGAATAGACTCCACTCGAAGATGGCACTAGGAGTTGTCTAATCACCCAGTCCCAAACTCTTCTTCCTGCGGCTGGAATTCCGTTCGGAAAAAAACAGAGTGACAACTGTCCTCCACCCCCGCTAGGGAGAATTGGCCCACTATTTTTCCCCTTCTTTTCCTTCTTTGTTGGATCGTAACTTAGTGCGAGCAAATCTTCGTTAGAGCGTGCCCAAAATCTGATTCCAAAGCTTTCTTCACACTTGCTTCATAGAAGGACACCTTTCCGTGTTCAGAGAGTCCACTCTGTCCACTCCAATTCCATTTCCATTGGCGAGAGAAAGAAAGGGCAGAGCCGCGAAAAAATCTATGAAAGACATCAGATTTATGTGGATTTTAGTAGGATTTATTTATTCTCATGATGTAGAAATAAGAGCAGGGTCAACG